>NC_066559.1:12374468-12399468 GCF_024679095.1 Eriocheir sinensis
ATGGTCTTCAGAACAGCATGTGGGTAGTCTTAAGGCATTTGGCGATGAATGAAAATTTGCCAGCTAGTCTGTAAGGGCGGGCGGGACGCAAACCTGTATCTTTGTGGACGCCGCGCCAGCACACAGACCATTCAGCCACTGTGTTCCTCAGTTTTATAATACTGATAGTAGTAATAGTGATGAATATATTATTAATGATAATTAAGATGTATATATTCATTTTTAATTATTATTACTTACTATTATTATTATTATTTATTATATAATTTGTGTTTTCTCTTTGCAGACTTTTGGGAGGATTTAGCACAGCGTAAAGTTTTTAGAATGAGTTGCTGAATGCGTGAAACAGGACACTCTGATATGGTTCGAAGATGTGATGAAAATGAATGAGGATGACTTTACGTAGAGAGTGTGTAAAAACCGAGTGGAGTAAAGTGAATTGCAGTGACGTGAAGTGCAGTGAAGTGCAGTGCCATCGAGTGTGGGGCACCGTTACCCTACAGTGCCCCGCGCCACACCTCAGGGGTGGCTCGTGGTCCTGCACCATGATGCCGCCCCGCCCGTTGGAGTCTGGCGGAGGCGGTGCGGGGTTATGTCGGGACTGCCTCAAGTATGCCGTCCACGCTCCCTGCCCTTCTCGGCTGGAGAGGGTGTGGGTGTGTGGATGGGCAGAAAGACCACTGAGCCTTAGACGTGACCCTGTGCCACTGAGGCCAGGCTCCTGCCGTCCATAAGGTGAGCTGAGTTTGTGTATTCTGCTGTCTTTGTACACTTTGTCCTTCCAAGCTTAAAGTGGGTGTTAGGAAAAGTTCAAATATGAGATGAATTGATGCTGCTCTTCATGGTATAAATCATGGTATAGTGAGTTCCGAGTTTTGTTTAAAGACTCAAAAGTAGTCACAATTTTAAAGTAATCTCTCTATTGCATTTTAAAGTCTAAATTTCTTCCCTCATATGAATAGCAATTGTAATGGTGCATATGAATCAGCGAAAATCACCCATTGAAACTCTCTCCCTCCGTAGCTGACCTGCTGCCTGGCGGAGGCCTCGGCGCCGGCTGGCCAGCGTGGAGGCACCTGCTTGGTCTGATCTTCAGTGTTGGTGAGTGTCCGGGCGTCATGGGCAGTCCTTTAGTGGTGTTTGAAGGGGCTGAGAGTGGGAGCGTTCTGAGAGAGGGGGGTCAACTTTTTAAGGGAGGGGAACTGGAATTGTGATAGAGAACTTGACCGTACATATGTAATTAATTGTGTTTGTGAGAGTTTTTAGTGGTCACAAGCAGCCACTTAGTGGTGTTTGGCGGGGCTGAGAGTGGGAGTATTCTGAGAGAGGTGGGTCAACCTTTTAAAGGATGATTTTATGAGGATTTTATGAAAGAGGGAAGGAGAACTTGACTGAGTTATGTTTTGTGAATTTTAGCGGTCACAAGCAGCCTCTTAGTGGTATTTGGCGGGGCTGAGAGTGGGAGTGTTCTGAGAGAGGTGGGTCAACTTTTTACAGGATGATTTTATGAGAATTTTATGAAAGAGTGATGGAGAACTTGACTGAATTGTGTTTATGAGTTTTGGTGGTCACAAGCAGCCTCTCAGTAGCGTTATCAAAGGCTGAGATAGGTATATAGATAGTATTAATATGATTTAGGGTAATGGGCAGCCTTTCTGAGATTGTTAAGGATAGGGGCCCAAGTTAAATGGTGGACGTGACATAGCTCCAGAGATATTCAAGTTAATAGGTACACATGACATAGTTCAGAGACATTCAAGTATATGTAAGCATGCCTCCATCTTTTCCAGGTAAGTACCATGCACAGCTCATCGCGGGACAGCGTGGGACAGCGCGGGACAAGAGGAATGGCAGCAAGGAAAGTGACGAGGTTCCGTTCCTTGGTTAGGGCTCGGCTAGGATGCTAACCTCACTCTTGTCTTTCAGGGACTAAATAATGTTGACCAAGTCTTTCCAGGCATCCTTTGACTCCTAGCACAGTGTGGAATGGGAGGAACACATGAAGAAACGGTAACCTATCTCTTCTTGCTATGCTGTTTTTCCTCTGCTAAGCTCCAGGAAAAGTAATGATAAAAGAGAGAAGAAAGAAAAAGAGAAGAGAGAAGGTATGAGATCAGAGGAAAGAGAGAGAAGGAACCATGGAACTAGAAATTGCTGTTATTTGATCAGAACAAGAAAAAAAGGAGCAGGACGAGGAAGAGAGAAAAATAGCCTCCATGTCCTTCATTATATTGGAAATCAGATCAAGAAAAAGAAGTCTCGGCAGATATAAAAACGAGGTAAGGAAAAGAATCAGCTATTTAAGAATGTATTGAAAATCTAACAGTGGCCTTATTATCGTTACTTTTTGTTATATACCCAGAATCATTTAACAGACATTTTGGTCCTTACAGATTCTTCTCATGTAAGGGTGAAAGCAGCTACATATGAAGGCCTGAAGAGAATTACATAGAATTACATAGAAAATCAGACCACACAGACCCCAGAGAGAGAGAGAAAAAGTGGTTGAAATAATCTGTAGGCCCGGTGAGTGTTAAATTCTTTATAGTTTGCCCTCACTCAGCTTTGTGTATCCCTCTGTAGGCTGTCATTGCTGCTGTGCTAGATGAGAGGTAAGTTGGGGGCGTGTGCTAAGTCAGAGGTGTTCAAACTTTGACTTACGACACATCCAAATCACTTCGGAAGACTTGCGACCCCTCCCCCCTCTCGCGAAAAAAGAAAGCATTGCCGACTGTCTGACACACAATTTTTTTTCTCTCTCTCTCTCTCTCTCTCTCTCTCTGTAACGCCTCTAAATTCCACTTTACCATACCGCCACACGACCACTGCGTGCCACGAAACACGATAAATTAATCCAGACCTGGAAAGGGTTTTACCGGTGCCGGGGATCGAACCCACGTCCGATGAGGTGGGTAAGCCACTCCTTAACCAGTCGGGAAAGAGGTACCTCATCGGCGGAGTGGGTTTGGGAGCCTTTTACCCATCAGGCGGGTCAGGCACTACAGCACAACTGCACCATATCTTAACATTGTAAGTAGGCTATGTTCGCTGTAACATCATAAAACTCATAATAACCTAGTAATTTATCTTATATTCTTGCTTTGCACATACTTAAATCAGGCATAAGTTTAGCAGAAGAGTCTGCCATTTATTAGCGACATGAGCGGGCTGCCTTCAGGACCACACACCACTTCATCACGCTGGAACCTGATCAGTATTATCAGTATTATTTAGGTCTCAAGTCAGACTGAGTAGCTGTGCTGTTTTCATCGATTATTTGTTTAGGTCCAGGAGTGTATGGATTCGAGGCAAGCAAACTCACTATTGTTTTATATTGACAAGTAAAATATAAAAGAACAATCATGATATAATTTTTCAAACTGTGTTTTTGAGGTATTTTCACCCTCTAGAAATCTTGCGACCGCTTAGAAGCAGTTTGAGAACCTCTGTTCAATGCGAGTTACTTCATCCTTGTGCCTAAGCCTGTTAAAACATTATGTTATCTATATCGTGTAGGAAGCGTGACATTAAGCTTTATTTAGCCACTTTCTTGCCCTTTCCCAGCTGGGAAAATTCTTGTGCTTTATCCTGTAAACACATTACATAATCATAGCCGTGTAGGCGTAGTAGTGGTGCGCGAGCTGGGGCTGTGACTGACGTGGGGGACATCACTCTTTGTTGGACGCTGACGTAAACACTGCCATACGGGTCAGGCAGGTGTTCCCAGTGGAAAAAACTAAAACGTACCATAAAAAATGATCAAAATGTAAAAATGTACCACATGGCTGAAAAAAAGTACCAAATAAAGTATCAACCGGTAATTTTAGGTAATTTATATTTTACAGTGAGGAAATTACTTAAATATTATTTTTTTAACTCTTACGTCTGGCAGGGATGTAGGGTGTACACAGTCTGCAGTGTCTATTGCAGCATGATGACTTGTATGGTAACAGAGAGAGAGAGAGAGAGAGAGAGAGAGAGAGAGAGAGAGAGAGAGAGAGAGAGATTAAAACTTATAATTAAGATAACACAGACAATGTAGCTGATGCAGATATGATAAAACAACAAGAATATTAGTTATATAAATCATGTCAGAGTAGCTTCGCTTCAATCGTTTCTATGATTCCATGGCGCAATAAATGTTATTTAGTACTATTTCAATATTATGTAAGTTTTGCAGCTACTTCATGCACACACTATCACGAGAAAGTAACATTTTAGCATGTTTAATGTCTTTCATTACCTAATAGTACTTAAAAAAAAAAAAAACTTACGCTGTTGGGATTTCCGCTTGTCTCCTCGGTCCTGTACACGTCTTGCTCTTGTATCCGGCTCAGCGTCACCGGGGCAACGCGTATACTCTGCCCCATCAGCTGCTGTATACTCAGATACATGATTTTAACGGGTCACAAAAACACAGAAACGCTGATCTGCGGTAGAATATATACGTAAATACAAATTTATACCGGCTTTTACTTTTTTTCACATTTCCCTGGATGCATCGGTGAGACGAAAATGTATCATTTTTCTTACTAAATTGGTAAAAAAGTATCAAATTTTTCCTCAATGATAATTTCGTACCACTTTAGCTTAATGTCGTAAAAATGTACCGCTACCGACAAAAAGTATCAAAATGGTACTTTTGTACCATTTTGTACGGGCGAAAATAGTCAGACTATTTTCGCCCGTGAATGTAGCTGTATGTGCGCCCTTCAAGGAGCAGGCCGCCTGCTCCTTGAAGGGCGCACATACAGCTATATTCACGGGCGAAAATAGTCACACGTTGTGATAGAATGGTCGGTATCCTCAGACGCTGCTGCCGCCCACATCAACTATTTCCAGAGGCCAAAAAGAAGGCTAAGCGGCGGGAGAGGCCGTAAGAATGTATTCAAAGGAGGGAAGAGCCAATATGTTTTAGGTCCTTCCATAAGAATGTGTTCAAAGGAGGGAAGAGCCGATATGTTTTAGGTCCTTCCATAAGAATGTGTTCAAAGGAGGGAAGAGCCAATATGTTTTAGGTCCTTCCATAAGAATGTGTTCAAAGGAGGGAAGAGCCAATATGTTTTAGGTCCTTCCATAAGAATGTATTCAAAGGAGGGAAGAGCCAATATGTTTTAGGTCCTTCCATAAGAATGTGTTCAAAGGAGGGAAGAGCCAATATGTTTTAGGTCCTTCCATAAGAATGTGTTCAAAGGAGGGAAGAGCCAATATGTTTTAGGTCCTTCCATAAGAATGTGTTCCAAGGAGGGAAGAGCCAATATATTTTAGGTCCTTCCATAAGAATGTGTTCAAAGGAGGGAAGAGCCAAAATGTTTTAGGTCCTTCCTTGCCCACCTTGGTGAGCTGCACGCTGACTGCCCGGGCCGGGATGTATTAGGCAAAAATATGTTAATGTATCCACGACTTTACAAAATTGAGAAAAATACATTCAGGGGGATATGTATATATGTATGTATGTATGTATGTATGAATGTATGCATGCATGTATGTTTGAATGCATGTGGTACGTGATGTAGTGGTTAGCGTGCCAAGCAGCTGTTCATCCTCCCTTTCGTGCTGGTCGATAAATAGGTACCTCGGGAGACCTGAAGAAGGTAAACTGTGGTAACCCGGATGTCACCCTGGCCCTGTGTCTCGGGGTAATCAATGGGTTCTCGCCCTCCACAGGCTCAAGGGCCAATGGAACGGAAATGAGCACCGCGGCCACGCGCAGCTATAGTGTATGCTCCTAACTGATGTCTCTGACCTTCAATAAGAATAAAAACGTTTTTGTATCTGGAGAAGACAAACGCTTTTGTATTTGAGTGGGAAAGAGAAACGGTTTTGTCTTGAATGTTAAGTTAAACGTTTTGTACCTTATCTTGTGTTGAGGAGAAAGGTTATTGTGTATTGAGGAGGAAGACTTTGAAGGCAGAGATTAACACTGTGCCCACAATGCGACGCTCTCATAAAGCAAACAAAAAAGAACCAAAACAAGGTCATTAAAATAAGTTACTCCCGGAGATAAAGCTAAGAAAACCAGCTGCAAGGGAAGTGAGGAGGAAGGGAAAGGAAACATGCAGATAAAGGAAAAAAAGGCTCCAGGTTGAAAGGGACGAGAAAGGAAGTCTAGAATATAATTGAGAAAACATAGGAATCAGCTTGCTAATGAAGAAAACCAAGAAAAGAAAAATCAGAGGAGGTGCGAATGGAAATGCTTTAGAACTGGACTGGATGATTGGATGAGTTCGCCGCGCGGTATTTAAGAGCTGGAAGACTGTTAGTAAGAGGGAGTTGATGAGACGAAGAACCTTAGACTCTACTCTATCCAAGAGAGCTGTGTGTGTGGAGCCTCCTCACACATGAGATGCATACTCTTTGTCTATGGATAGCATCTGGGAGGGGGAAGAACTGCTGGAGACGATACATATAATCCTTGTATGTGGATAGCATCTGGGAGGGGGAAGAACTGCTGGAGACGATACATATAATCCTTGTATATGGATAGCATCTGGGAGGGGGAAGAACTGCTGGAGACGATACATATAATCCTTGTATGTGGATAGCATCTGGGAGGGGGAAGAACTGCTGGAGACGATACATATAATCCTTGTATGTGGATAGCATCTGGGAGGGGGAAGAACTGCTGGAGACGATACATATAATCCTTGTATGTGGATAGCATCTGGGAGGGGGAAGAACTGCTGGAGACGATACATATAATCCTTGTGTATGGATAGCATCTGGGAGGGGGAAGAACTGCTGGAGACGATACATATAATCCTTGTATATGGATAGCATCTGGGAGGGGGAAGAACTGCTGGAGACGATACATACTCCCAAGGCCGCGTCGCTTCACTCACTCGCCGCCTCCACTCCCGACGGTCACCCTGAGCCAGCTCCCACGAAGCTACCCTGTCCATCTCAAGTCCCTCCTGGCAAGATCGATAGACTTGCCCCAGCAAAGACTTATGTGGGCGTCCCTTTGGTCTTTTGCTCACTCTTTTCCACTCGGGGTTGTCTTGTGTAGAACTAACTCTGTGAACTGGGCCGGCGTCCAGGAGGCGTGGCACGTGCCCGTACAGCCGGAGTTGGCGTTCACGGACTAAGCTGGTAACAGGTCTCGACTCGGCTTCCAGAGAAGTCGCTGGTTCGACACAAAGTAATTCCAGCGATGCCCCATGATCCTGCGAAGGTACTTGGTATCAAAGGCACCGACACGCCTCAACAAGTCACTACTCGGGGTCTGTGTCGGTTCGAATCTTTGTCCGCCTACGTAGATATCGACAACGCCATATACTCGTGTTAAGCGAGTCCATAACACCGTGGGCAAGACTAATCCGTCGAGTGACTTCCTGGTAAGACCCGCCATTGTTATGCACTACGTTACCAAGCTGTCTGAAACTGGTGACCTCGACATCCTCACCACATGCATGGGCAGACTGAACTGTGTCATTCAGAAACCTCCAAGCGACTGGACCGTGGTTTTGGCCCAGAAGACCATCAGTCCCAGAGGCTTCGCCTCCGTTAATAATGCTATACTCTTATTTGTGGATGCTGTGGTTGTGTAGGCGGGGCTTATCTGCTAAGGTGAGGTGAACGGAGTAGAGGAGGAGGGGGAAGAGGAGAGGTGAATGAGATGCGTTGGTATGATCTGTGAAGCGGACATACTCTCGGCACTTCATTCGGCTATGTCGGGGCATGAATGTAACCACTTGTGTGTCTATCTGATAAGCCGGGCACCTGCTAGTGTGTGTGTGTGTGTGTGTGTGTGTGTGTGTGTGTGTGTGTGTGTGTATTTTCTCAACTACTTGTTCTTATTCGTTTGTGCATTTCTACAAGATTAACCTGACCTCATAATGTCACGTTTTAGCACAGTTTATCATATTATTTGCTAATTTACGTCTACCTTTTCCAATGTGTACGATTTAATTTGATAAGGCATTTCGTTCTTGTGTGTGTGTGTGTGTGTGTGTGTGTGTGTGTGTGTGTGTGTGTGTGCACGGACATGCAGGATCATGCACACCATTCTATTTCAAGTTACCCCTCAACAAGCATTACCTCATGCACTATTTATTTCATCAACATCTTTGAAAAATACTCAATTTACTATCTTCTCCTGACAGAATCCTCCCTTCTGTCTCCACCCCTTGACTGTCTCTCTTCCGCCTCCACCTCTTCGATAATGAATGAACGAGAGGATGATGCGGAGGTGGAGGAGGAGGAGGAGGCAGGAGTGCTCGTGACAGAAGGCAATTACGTCACACTGCGAGCACATATAAGGCGGGGCAGCGATTGGACGCAAGCCAGTCTGGTCGTGTACAGGGAAGGGTGAAGGTGTCAGCTCTCTGAGAATAGGTAAGCTAGAGAGAGACCGCCACTTGTTGATGCCGTGAACTTGATGCCTCACGCGTTCTCTCTCTCCCTCTCTCCTCTCTCTTTCTCTCGTTCTTTTGGAGTCATTTACTTGTTGCTTTTACTCAGTGGCTTTCTTTTCCCATTTTCTTTCTCTATGCACTCCGTTTTCTTTCTTTTTGTTGTGTCGATTTTGAAGTTTGTTGTGTATTTCTCTCTCTCTCTCTCTCTCTCTCTCTCTCTCTCTCTCTCTCTCTCTCTCTCTCTCTCTCTCTCTCTCTCTCTCTCTCTCTCTCTCTCTCTCTCTCTCATATTTAGTCCAGTTAAGAAAGTGTGCATTATTATTATTATTATTATTATTATTATTATTATTATTATTATTATTATTATTATTATTATTATTATTATTATTATTATTATTTGTTGTTGTTGTTAAGGGAGCATACGCTATAGTTGCGCGTGGCCCCGGTGCTCATCTCCATAACATTAGCCCTGGAGGTGTTGAAAAATCATGCTAGATGGAGTGTTATGTGTATGTTAATGTTTCTCCTTTATTCATCTAGGTCTCGTTTCATCGCCTATATTTAGTCGTGTTACGTGAATATTATCCAAGCTGTTGTCGCGCAAAGTTCTTCTTCTTCTTCTTTTGACCTGTGACGCTCTGTATCGCTTCTTAGGTCCTCCTCCTTTCCTTCCTCTTTTCTTCTTTTTCACTTCTTCACACTTTTCTTTTCAGTATTACATCACTTTCTTAACCCGGTAGCTGCGGGGGTCATGTTTCTTAGGTTAGGTTAGGTTAGGTTAGGTTAAAGGTCCCTCTAAGTAAAATAATGAAAAAGAATCATCACTCACGCAAACCATTTCGTAATATATATCAACGCATGTGTGATCAGTTTATGCATCATCTATTTTGGGAGGTTTATATCATGGCAGAAATTTGGGCCATCGCTGGTACACGGTAAAGCCGCAAATTTGGCCCATCGCTGGTACACGGTAAAGCCGCAAATTTGGCCCATCGCTGGTACACGGGTTAAGCACTTCATCATGATCTTAGGTTTTCTGTTCTTTTCTTTCCCTGATTTACTTGCCTATGTGCTTTGCTATTTTCCACTATAACACTTTTCACTCCACTTTCACTGCTCAGATCTTTTTTCCCAGCAACATGCCAAGAAAAATGTAGTAGGAGTAGTCGGTCGGGAGTTTCGCCTTTGTAACGGCACTCCCTGATGCGTCTCTACTATCTGGGCCAATTATTTTCCTCTTTTTCTTTCATTCTTTTTTCTCTTATTGTCCAAAACTTATGTGCTGTTGCTTTTGTTTCTTCGGTGTGGTCATTTTCAAATAAAATGTATTGTTCGGCATATCTCCTTGGGCCTGGTCTTGGCGTTTGGGAGGAAACTTCGTCGTGAGTAGTGGAAACATGGAAACATGGAAATGAAGGCAGCAAGAAACCCTACTGGCTCATTACCAGGCTGCCCGCTCCGGTGATTTAATCTGCTTGACAGCCACTTGCTGCCCGCAGAACAGATGAAATCACTTCCGTATTTAACCCGGTAGCTGCGGGGATCATGTTTCTTAAAGGCCCCTCTAAGCGAGAAAAATGAGAAAAAATCATCACTCACGCAAACCATTTCATAATATATATCAACGCATTTGTCATCAGTTTATGCATCATCTCTTTTTTGGGGGGTTATATCATGGCACAAATTTGGCCCCCGTCGCTGGTACACGGTAAAGCCACAAATTTGGCCCGTCGCTGCTACCGGGTTAATTTACTCCTGACCCAACTTATAATCAACGGTGGATTGAGTTGATGGTGTCCGCACTTACTACTTATGAAAGAAGATTGTTCCAGTGGCGGATGATTCGGTAGGAGAAGAACACTCCTGCCAATGTGTGTACTTCATCGCCTCGCCTAAATGGTTTACCGAGCTCCTGAAACTGATTGCAGATTTTGTTTTTATCAGTTTCTTTTCACACGGTTGATCCAAGAAGAAAATATGGCAGGATAATTAAGATTTCAAACATGACAGTAATAGTTCGTCGTGCTATTAAAATACAGCCTACGTATGCTCTCTCTCTCTCTCTCTCTCTCTCTCTCTCTCTCTCTCTCTCTCTCTCTCTCTCTCTCTCTCTCTCTCTCTCTCTCTCTCTCTCTCTCTCTCTCTCCAGTTCAAGGTCTAGAGTTACGCCTTTGCAACGGCACTCCCTTAAGGCTCTCATTCACGATCTGGGTCTTTTGTTCCTTCTCTTTTTTTTCTCTTCTTTTCTCGTTCTCGTTTCGTGTGTGTAGTGTTGCTCCTTTCGTACCTTCTTCTTCTTCTTCTTCTTCTTCTTCTTCTTCTTCTTCTTCTCCTTCCGACGTAAACAAACCCAGCTGTGTACCAAGAAGCTTGATCTCCCTTGCATGAAATCACTGAGAGCTGGCCGTGTAATCGTATGAGTAAAGTATAAGTGTGTGTGTGTGACGGTCTTATTATGAAACATTTCGTCACCCAAGAACACACATTTGACAAAGCTTTCATAGGAGTTGTGGGCATTTCCAGGAGTAGTTGTATGACCCTGGTGGTAGTGTGACCCTTCTTCTGTACCGTGAACCTAAAGAAACACATATTTGACAAAGCTTTCATAGGAGTTGTGGGCATTTCCAGGAGTAGTTTTATGGCTCTGGTGATAGTTTGACCCTTCTTCTGTACCGTGAACCTAAAGAAACACATATTTGACAAAGCTTTCATAGGAGTTGTGGGCATTTCCAGGAGTAGTTTTATGGCTCTGGTGATAGTTTGACCCTTCTTCTGTACCGTGAACCTAAAGAAACATATATTTGACAAAGCTTTCATAGGAGTTGTGGGCATTTCCAGGAGTAGTTTTATGACCCTGGTGGTAGTGTGACCCTTCCTCTGTACCGTGAACCTAAAGAAACATATATTTGACAAAGCTTTCATAGGAGTTGTGGGCATTTCCAGGAGTAGTTTTATGGCTCTGGTGATAGTTTGACCCTTCCTCTGTACCGTGACCCTGAAGAAACACTCATTAGAACCCGACTGACCCCCTCTTTGACCTTTAGAATTGGGTGATGTGGGAAGCGAAAGTCTTTATAATACCGACCTAAGTGTTTAGCGAGTGTTTGAGGGGGAGGGTGATAGTTATTATTATTATTATTATAGTGTTTAAGAGGAGTGAAGAAGGCGGTGAATTTACTAGCTCTTATTATGTCATCAAGTCTTCCTATTAACGGGTTTCCCTCCTCCTCCTCCTCCTTGTCTTGCTTTTTTTGCTCTCCCTCATACGTCTGTTCTTCCTCCTCCTCCTCTTCCTCCTCCTCCTCCTCCTCCTCCTTCTCTCGCTTTTCCACATACACCTGCTTCTCCTCTTCACCCTTTTCCCCATTCTCCTCCTCCTCCTCCTTGTCTTGGTTCTTTTGCTCTCCCTCATACGTCTGTTCTTCCTCCTCCTCCTCTTCCCCCTCCTCCTCCTCCTCCTCCTTCTCTTGCTTTTCCACATACACCTGCTCCTCTTCTTCATCCTCTTCCCCATTCTCCTCCTCCTCCTCCTTGTCTTGCTTCTTTTGCTCTCCCTCATACGTCTGTTCTTCTTCCTCCTCCCCCTCCTCCTCCTCCTTCTCTCGCTTTTCCACATACACCTGCTTCTCCTCTTCATCCTCTTCCCCATTCTCCTCCTCCTCCTCCTTGTCTTGGTTCTTTTGCTCTCCCTCATACGTCTGTTCTTCTTCCTCCTCCTCTTCCCCCTCCTCCTCCTCCTCCTCCTCCTCCTCCTTCTCTCGCTTTTCCACATACACCTGCTCCTCTTCTTCATCCTCTTCCTCCTCCTCCTCTTTGTCTTGCTTCTTTTGCTCTCCCTCATACGTCTGTTCTTCCTCCTCCTCCTCCTCCTCCTTCTTTTTGTTCATCATTTATCTAACTATCGTCTGTTTTTTTATATCTCTTTACTAAATGGTCTCCTCTTTTGCCTCCTCCTCCTCCTTCTCCTCCTCCTCCTCCCCCTCCTCCCAAAACAACCACACCACCACCAACAACAACAAATAGAAATGGCGAGAACTTGTTGAATTTCTTATCTAATCTTCGCTTGTTTCCTGATGGATGTCATGACGTAATGTTAATGTACTCAGTGTAACGGTGCCTGGGTGACTGAACCTTCGCACACACACACACACACACACACACACACACACACACACACACACACACACACGCCCCCTTAGTAAACTTTGACATATGTAATTTTTGCTTTGAGAGAGAGAGAGAGAGAGAGAGAGAGAGAGAGAGAGAGAGAGAGAGAGAGAGAGAGAGATTGCATATTCATCGCAGACTTGATATAATTTAATTCTTTTGCTTCACTTAATTCGGTTCTTGTGCACTGGAGAGAGAGAGAGAGAGAGAGAGAGAGAGAGAGAGAGAGAGAGAGAGAGAGAGAGATTTACATAGATAGATAGAAAATCAGACCACACAGACCCCATGGTCCAGACTTGGTGGTCTGTCCTTAAACCTAAGTGATTTTACATTAATCAGAAGACTCCAAAACGTTGCATTTCTACTCTAGTTGATATTAAGTTGAAGGAAGTGACGGTCGAGCTTATTTTTGAAGGAGTCAATCGTGTTACACTGGACCACTGATGGTGGAAGCTTATTCCATTCTCGCACTATAACGTTGGTGAAGAAAAATTTGGTGCAGTCTGAATTTACTTGTCTACATCTGAGTTTTACGTCATTGTTCCTCGTGCGCAAAGTGTCATCGATCATAAACAATGTTGATCTGTCTATATTCGTGAAACCATTAAGTATTTTAAAACATTCGATCAGTTTTCCTCGGAGGCGACGTCACGTTTCTCAAGAGAGAACATGTTAAGGGTAGAAAGCCTTTCTTCGTAGGATTTGTTGCGCAAGGAAGGGATCATTTTCGTTGCCCGACGCTGAACACCTTCTAATTTAGCAATATCCTTTGCATGGTGGGGAGACCAAAACTGTACCGCATATTCCAAGTGGGGTCTGACTAAACTGTTGTAGAGCGGGAGTATTACATCTTTATTCTTGAATACAAAGTTTCTTTTAATGAAGTCCAACATTCTGTTCGCTTTATTTGCTGCATCGATGCATTGCTGTGAGAATTTGAGGTTTGACGCGATTTTGACCCCCAAGTCCTTGACGCATTGAACGCTTTTGAGTTTAACGCCGCGCATTTCGTATTCGAACTTCTTATTTTTTGTTCCAATTTGAAGGACCTGGCACTTGTCTACGTTAAAGGGCATCTCCCATCTATCCGACCAAGCTGAAATTTTGTGCAAATCCTCTTGGAGGCTTTGCCTGTCTTCGTCAGTCAGAACCGAGTTACCAATCTTTGTGTCGTCTGCAAATTTACTAATGCGGTTATTGAGTCCAACATCCACGTCGTTGATGTATATAATGAAGAGCACTGGGCCAAGGACCGAGCCCTGAGGGACGCCACTAGTGACAGGCGCCCACTCTGAGTTAAATCCGTCAATCACTACTCTGTTGTCTGTTGCTCAACCAATTCGCGATCCATTGGTTTACTTGACCGTCAATACCTATTTGCTTTAATTTGTAAAGTAATTTATGATGCGGGACTTTGTCAAACGCTTTCTGGAAATCAAGATAGACTACGTCCAGTGATTTGGTTACGTCATAAACAGTGAGGAGGTCGTTATAAAAGGTTAATAGGTTTGATAGGCAGGATCTTTTGTTTCGGAAGCCATGTTGTGAGTCCCCAATCAATGAGTGGCTTTCAAGGTAACTCACAATTTTGTCTCTAATTATGCCCTCAAGTAGCTTACCTACAACCGAAGTTAGACTAATGGGTCTGTAATTACCTGGTACTTTTTTGTCTCCTTTCTTAAAAATCGGTGTCACGTTAGCCTTTTTCCAATCTGAAGGGACGATGCCTTGTCGCAAGGACATATTGAATACGGCTGTGAGGGAGGAGAGTATTTCACTCTTTGTTTCTTTCAGCAGAGTTGGATATACTTTGTCAGGTCCAGGACTTTTATTTGTTTTAAGTGATTTGAGGGCTTTAAGGACTTCATCGGGTTTTATTTCAAAGTTAGACAATGCATGCTCGGGATTTACATTAGTACTGGTGTTGGTGGTGGTGGTGGTGGGAGGACTGTTATTATTAAACACCGAGGAAAAGTAATTGTTTAATAGATTTGCAACGTGTTGGCTGTCAGTCACTAGTGCACCGTTGCTGTTTGTTAAAGGTCCACTTCCACTTCTGATCGCCTTTCTGTTGTTTTTGTAACTGAAGAAGGATTTCGGATTATTTTTACAGTTGGCTGCAATATTTTCTTCATATCTACGCTTTGCCTGACGCACTAATCTGTTAACTCGTCGCCTGGCATCATTGTAAAGTCTAATGTTTTCGGGCGTGCTTTGCTCTTTCTTTAACCTGTAAGACAATTTTCTCTCCTTGACTGAGTGTTTAATTTCGCTATTAAACCAAGGTGGACTTTTATTAGTGTTAATTCGCTTCTCGCACAAGGGGACGAATGTGTCCTGCTGAGTGAGTAAGTGATTTTTAAAGCTTAGCCAGGCGTCCTCTACATTGCCGTCATCTGATAGTTGCATATCTATTAGTTTTCGTCGGATTTCTACGAAGTTGGCTCTTTTGAAATTGGGCATCTTTACTTTATTTTCAGTCACCGATGTTTGAGCTCTAATGTCAACGCGCACTAGTTTATGATCGCAGGAACCGAGTGTTCTCCTACCGTGACATTACTGACTAGGTTATCTTGGGTCGCTATAACAAGGTCAAGAATAAAAAAAAAAAGAAGATAAGAGATGTATGAATGGGAGCAGGTCAACACACACACACACACACACACACACACACACACACACACACACACACACACACACACACACACACACACAGAAACACCAATTTTTTCTTCACTTTTGTACCCTTAAGAAATATGATTATCTCTCTGGTGTCCTCCTCCTCCTCCTCCTCCTCCTCCTCCTCCTCCTCTCCTTATCGTTTAGAGAAAGTACATAAGAGGACATCATCATTTCACACTTTTCAAGGTCCATAACGTTAAGTAAGCGAAAATAAGTGTGGTTCTTGGTGGTGGTGGTGGCGGTGATGGTGGTGGTCAGTGAGTGAGTGTATGAGTGTGTGTGAGTGAGTGTGAGAGTGAGTGAGTGAGAGAGAGGGAGGGAAAGAGTTGGTCGGTCAGTCAGTCAGTCAGTTAGTCAGTCAGTCATTTTATTTGTTTCTTTATGTGTGTGTGGATGAATATATCTCACTGACTGACTGACTGACTGACTGACTGACTGACTGACTGGATAAAGTAGAGGTTGACTGACTGACTGACTGACTGCATAAAGTAGAGGTTGACTGACTGACTGACTGACTGCATAAAGTAGAGGTTGACTGACTGACTGACTGACTGGATAAAGTAGAGGTTGACTGACTGACTGACTGACTGCATAAAGTAGAGGTTGACTGACTGACTGACTGACCTACTGATTGATTGGCTGGCTGAAGGAAAGATTGACTGGCTAACTGACTGACTGACTGGCTGAAGGAGAGATTGAATGGCTGACTGACTGGGTGGGTAAAGTAGAGACTGACTGACTGACTGACCTACTGATTGATTAGCTGGCTGAAGGAAAGACTGACTGACTGACTGACTGACTGACTGACTGACTGGGTAAAGTAGAGATTGACTGACTGACTGTCCTACTGATTGATTAGCTGGCTGAAGGAAAGACTGACTGACTGACTGACTGACTGACTGGGTAAAGTAGAGATTGACTGACTGACTGACCTTCTGATTAATTGACTGGCTGAAGGAGAGATTGACTGGGTGATTGACTGACTGACTGGGTAAAGTAGAGATTGACTGACTGACCTACTGATTGACTGGCTGGCTGAAGGAGCGATTGACTGGCTGATTGACTGACTGAAGGAGAGAGTGATAGTTGCTTCCACTGATTCTTAACATCAAGGACGCTCTATCTTTATCTTTCAAGGCAACACATTCTCTCTCTCTCTCTCTCTCTCTCTCTCTCTCTCTCTCTCTCTCTCTCTCTCTCTCTCTCTCTCTCTCTCTCTCTCTCTTACCCAACAGCGTAATGCGTATATAGAGACGAGGAATCTGACCTTGATCGCATAGAGATGACTGACGCTGGTCGAGGTGTTGAAGGATGACTGGTCTGGAAACCCTTACAGAGAGACGATAGGAATGAATGAGCGTGTGAATGGATGAGAAAGTGAAAGAATGAGAATGTGAATGAATGAGGACATGAATGAGGATATGATTGAATGAGAATATGAATGAGAATGTGAATGAATGAGAATGTGAATGAGGATATGATTGAATGAGAATATGAATGGATGAGAAAGTGAATGAATGAGAATGTGAATGAATGAGGATATGAATGAGGATATGATTGAATGAGAATATGAATGGATGAGAAAGTGAATGAATGAGAATGTGAATGAATAAGGATATGAATGAGGATATGATTGAATGAGAATATGAATGGATGAGAAAGTGAATGAATGAGAATGTGAATGAATGAGGATATGAATGAGGATATGATTGAATGAGAATATGAATGGATGAGAAAGTGAATGAATGAGAATGTGAATGAATGAGGACATGAATGAGGATATGATTGAATGAGAATATGAATGAGAATGTGAATGTGAATGAGAATATGAATGAGATAATATGAATGAATGAGTATGAATGAATGAGAATATGATTGAATGAGAATATGAATGAATGAGTTTGAATGAATGAGAATATGAATGAATGAGTCTGAATGAATGAGAATATGAATGAATGAGGATATGATTGAGTGAGTTTGAATGAATGAGAATATGAATGAATGAGGATATGATTGAATGAGAATATGAATGAATGAGTATGAATGAATGAGATAATATGAATGAATGAGTATGAATGAATGAGTATGAATGAATGAGATAATATGAATGAATGAGTATGAATGAATGAGATAATATGAATGAATGAGTATGAATGAATGAGATAATATGAATGAATGAGAATATGGATAAGTTATGAGTGGTGTGACGATAACCTGGATGAATTGTAACGTGTATGAATGATATGTAAATGTATATGTGTAGCTATGTATGCATGTATGTATGTATGCATGTATGTATGTACGATAATATGTGTGAAAACCTTACATATGCTAGACGATATTTTATGAACTTTGTCAGAAATTAATTGGAAGGTGTGAAAATCTGACCTTTCTTCTTCCTTCCCTTTTTTTTCATCTTCCTCCTCCTCCTCCTCCTCCTCCTCCTCCTATTTATCAATCTTTGGTCTTATGAGGCCGTTCTCGTGTTGGCTAAAGTTTTTATTATTATTTTTTTTTTACAGCTAAGGAGACAGTTCAAGAGCGTAAAGAAAAAAAAAAAAAGCCCGCTACTCATTGCTCCTGTTAATACATGTTTTTTTTGTGTGTGTCCTTTCGTCTGTTATTTTTGTCTTTTATTTTCAAACTCTTTCTAAACGGACTTAATCTTCGCGTCTTTCCCTTTTCTCTCTCTCTCTCTCTCTCTCTCTCTCTCTCTCTCTCTCTCTCTCTCTCTCTCTCTCTCTCTCCCTTTCTCGTAAAAAGCTTTGGTGCCCTTCCTTCGTTGTCTTGTACAGAACCCATAGAAGACTTCGAAAACGGGCAGATGCAGGTATGGGAGAGGGAGGGAAGGAGGGAGGGAGGGAAGACGAAGGAAAGAGCAGGAGAGAGGAAGGGACGGCATGGCAAGGGGGGGGGGTGGGAGGGGGAGGAGGAAGAGTGTTGCGTCATCGAGCATTCTTCATCCGCTCTTTTCATCTGGAAGAGCGCGACCGTTTGTTATGGAAAGTTTGTCGTCATGTATCTTTTGTTTCGTCTATATTTTTTTTCATTCTCCGGCGCCTCATAAACGCTCTCTTCTGTGTTTATTTAATTCCATCTTCTTCCTCTTATCTTCCTTATCTTCCCTCTCTCTTCCTCCTTATAAGCGTCGTTTCTATCCTCTTTCCAGCCCTCTTTTCGTTAGCTTCTTCCTCTTTCTCCTCTCTTCAATTTGTCATGCTTCGGTCTCTCTCTCTCTCTCTCTCTCTCTCTCTCTCTCTCTCTCTCTCTCTCTCTCTCTCTCTCTCTCTACGGCTACGGCTCAGTGGACCAGTGGCTCTTAAAGACAATGTGTAAAATCTATGTAACTACAAGCTTGAGGCCAATCAGTCAATCAATCTCTCTCTCTCTCTCTCTCTCTCTCTCTCTCTCTCTCTCTCTCTCTCTCTCTCTCTCTCTCTCTCTCTCCTTTTCTCCTCCTCCTCCTCCTCCTCCTCCTGTGTATCATTCCTTGGTCTCCTTCGTTCATTATTTATTCAGCCTCTTTTTTTTCCTTCTTCATCATTCTATTCACTCTTTCTTTCCAGCCGTGACCTTTTCAATCTCCTCCTCCTCCCTTTCCTTCTGTTTATCATCCTTTCGTTTCCTTCGCTTCCCTTTATCCACCTTTTCCCTTTTGGTCTTGTTTTCTTTATCTTTCTCCTCTCCTCCTCCTCCTTTTATTTATCCTCCGTTGCTCTCCTTCGTTCATCCTCTTCCTCGTCCTTCCCCTTTTTCCTCCTCCTTCCATTTTCATTATCTTCCTCCTTTTCTCCTCCGCTTTCTCCTCCCCTTCCTTCTTCTCCTTCTTTTTCATCATCTTCCTCATTTTCTCTTCTTCCTTACTTCCATCCATTCATCTTAATCCCTTTTCTGATCTTGTTCAAACCGACGTCTTGCGCAACGGGCAACACACGACGCCATCGATATGAGCCTGCTGTCACCATTCACACGCTCGGCCCTGAAACAATAAATTCCTCGAGGTGACAGTTATTAGGAACCCGCAAAAGGCCCGTACACCCAGACGTTCTCGGCTTTCAAAACAGCGACTTCTCAAGGCCACAATAGAGATCAGTCGGGTTCTCATGGGGGCTTTGTCACGTTTAGGGTGGAAAAGCCTTGTCAAACTGGCGCTAGGCTCGTAAAATTACCGGTGATGAAAATACAGACGCTCTCGGCTTTCAAAACAGCGACTTCTCAAGGCCACAATAGAGATCAGTCGGCTTCTCATGAGTGCTGTGTCACGTTTATGATGAAGAAGCCTTGTCAAACTGGCGCCAGGCTCGTAAAATTACCGGTGATGAAAATACAGACGCTCTCGCCTTTCAAAACAGCGACTTCTCAAGGCCACAATAGAGATCAGTCGGCTTCTCATGAGTGCTGTGTCACGTTTAGGGTGGAAAAACCTTGTCAAACTGGCGCCAGGCTCGTAAAATTACCGGTGATGAAAATACAGACGCTCTCGGCTTTCAAAACAGCGACTTCTCAAGGCCACAATAGAGATCAATCGTGTTCTCATGAGTGCTGTGTCACGTTTAGGGTGGAAAAACCTTGTCAAACAGGCGCCAGGCTCATAAGTCTGCCGATGATGGAAATAATACTAATACAACAACTTCAACGAAAGGCATAACAAGTGCGGGCATGTGTGTGAGCTCCGAAGTCTATGAAACCTGTAGTCACAAACATATCGCGGCTTGCGCAAACCTGCCCACATTTGTTAAGTCCTTCGTCGAGGCTGCTGTGGGTATTTCCACGGGTAGTTTTATGAGCCAAGTGATAGTTTGACAAAGACTGCTGCACCATGAACGTGATAAACACTCATGAGAACGCTACTAACCTCCTTTGTGGACTTTTGGTCATATCTGTTGTGTGAGGCTGCGGGACCATGGGCGTCAGAGCTCCGGCGTGAGTCTTCGAACTTCTCGTCTTCGGCTCTCCGGCGCCTCGCTAATCCTTGCAGCTATGTGGCCTTGAGTGCTTGGGGTAGGGTTAGTTCCAGGGTCCATATTTCTAATCATTTCGGTTTTCGTAGGATTTTGGGGCATTCTCCGGGGTAGTTATATGACCCTGCTGGTAGTTTGACCCTTCTTCCATACCACGGACCTAAAAAACAACCATTTGATAAGGCTTTCGTAGGAGTTTGGGGCATTCTCAGGGGTAGTTGTATGATCCTGCTGGTAGTTTGACCCTTCTTCTGTACCACGGACCTAAAAAACAATCATTTGACAAGGCATTCGTAGGAGTTTGGGGCATTCTCAGGGGTAGTTATATGATCCTGCTGGTAGTTTGACCCTTCTTCTGTACCACGCACCTAAAAAACAATCATTTGACAAGGCTTTCGTAGGAGTTTGGGGCATTCTCAGGGGTAGTTATATGATCCTACTGGTAGTTTGACCCTTCTTCAGTACCATGGACCTAAAAAAACAACCATTTGACAAGGCTTTCGTAGGAGTTTGGGGCATTCTCTGGGGTAGTTATATGATCCTATTGGTAGTTTGACCCTTCTTCTGTACCACGGACCTAAAAAACAACCATTTGACAAGGCTTTCGTAGGAGTTTGGGGCATTCTCAGGGGTAGTTATATGATCCTATTGGTAGTTTGACCCTTCTTCTGTACCACGGACCTAAAAACAACCATTTGATAAGGCTTTCGTATGAGTCTGGGGCATTCTCAGGGGTAGTTATATGATCCTACTGGTAGTTTGACCCTTCTGGCAACGGTGCTGAGAATACCTACCTCATGAATGGCCCTCCGCGTCTCTCCTATGTTATGTTACGAGGCTCTGAGTACGATAATCTGACAACCGTGCTGAGAATACCTATCTCATGAATGGCCCTCCGTGTCTCTCCTATGTTATGTCACGAGGCTCTGAGTACGATAATCTGACAACGGTGCTGAGAATGCCTACCTCATGAATGGCCCTCCGCGTCTCTCCTATGTTATGTCACGAGGCTCTGAGTACGATAATCTGACAACGGTGCTGAGAATGCCTACCTCATGAATGGCTCTCCGCGTCTCTCCTATGTAATGTTACGAGGCTCTGAGTACGATAATCTGCCAACGGTGCTGAGAATACCTACCTCATGAATGGATCTCCGCGTCTCTCCTATGTTATGTCACGAGGCTCTGAGTACGATAATCTGGCAACGGTGCTGGAAATACCTACCTCATGAATGGCTCTCCGCGTCTCTCCTATGTTGTGTTACGCAGCGCGGCGCCAAGGTCACGGAAGAGCAAGAGAGAGAAGAGAAAGAAATCACGGTTGAGGGGGGGGGGGGGGAGGAGGAGGAAGAAGAAGAAGAGGAGGAAGAGGAGTGAAAATATCTTTGAGAATGTGTGGGAATCTAATCTTATCTCTCACATCACGGAACACTCTCTCTCTCTCTCTCTCTCTCTCTCTCTCTCTCTCTCTCTCTCTCTCTCTCTCTCTCTCTCTCTCTCTCTCTCTCTCTCTCTCTCTCTCTCTCTCTCTCTCGTATCACTTTCACAATCATATCCTGCTGTAGGGTCGTTTCTCTCTCTCTCTCTCTCTCTCTCTCTCTCTCTCTCTCTCTCTCTCTCTCTCTCTCTCTCTCTCTCTCTCTCTCTCTCTCTCTCTCTCTCTCTCTTCCTTGTTTTCTTATATTAATTTTCTTTTCTCCTTCCTTTTCCTCTTTTCTCCTTTCCTTTTTTTCTTTATTTTCTATTGTATGTTTCTTTCCTCTCTTTTCATCATCTCTCCTCTTCTATTCGTCTCCTCTCTTCTCTTTTCCTCTCCCCCCTACTCTTATAATCCTCTCTTCTCTTCTCGTTTTTCCTATCCCACCTCTCCATTCATCTCCTCTTCTCAAATATCGTATCCTCCTCGCCTCCTCCTCTTCTCAAATATCGTATCCTCCTCGCCTCCTCCTCTTCTCTACTCTCCCTTCCTCTTCCCACTGTTTCCTTTCTCCTAAGTTCCTCGGTCTTTCTTTTACCTTCGTTAATTTAGAAACAAGCATGATCTCAGCCCTGCATCTCCTATTTCGTGGTACTACTGGCATGTTCAGGTGTCTGCTGTTACCTCGTAGATTAAAAGTGAGATCAGCCTGTAGTGTTGTGTGTGTGGCGTAGCAGTAGTAGTAGTAGTAGTAGTAGTAGTAGTAGTAGTTCTGAAGAGAGAGAGAGAGAGAGAGAGAGAGAGAGAGAGAGAGAGAGAGAGAGAGAGAGAGAGAGAGAGAGAGAGAGGAAAACAGAAGTGGCTTATATTTTTCCTCGTTTTCCGTGACCTGAATGAGTGAGCGACTGAGTGACTGATTATCTTGATGACTGATATGGCTCCTCATCTTTAACGTGAATTGACTGATTGAGTGACTGACCGAATAACTTGATTGACTGACTGGTTAATTGACTCACTAATATTATTCCTCATGCTTCCTGTTTTTTTTCTGTTTTTTTTTCTTTTTTACAACAAAGGAGGCAGCTCAAGGGCACAAAAAAAGGAAACAATAATAAAAAAAAGCCCGCTACTCGCTGCTCCTAAAAAAGAATCAAAAGAGGTGGCCGAACGAGAGGTCAACTGACTGAGCAACTGACTGACTGACTGAACTGTAGCAGAGGGTAGTCATTACTTTTATATACTGGCATTCCTGAAAGACTTAATCAGAATATTTAATTGAAAGTTTACGCCACAAATGAAACTTAAAATCCGTTACGCGTCGTTAACTCTAAAATCTATTCGATGAGGGAAACGCGGAGAGTAAATCACCAATGTCTTGTATATTCCGCTGCACCAAAAGTAACTCTCCGTCGAAATCTCAGCGTATTTACGGCAGAGATACATTTCAAGAACATGATTTCCACCCAAGATCTGTGACGCATCGCTTGTGCTAAAAAACTCATAAAGGGAAACACGGCTGGCAAAAGCATATCACAGAGAGCTCGTTTACTTCGCTGCGCTAAAAGTGAACATCATCACCAAAAGTAGAATGATTTATGGCAAGGCTGTTTTTCAGGATCATGATTAATTTTCCACCCAAGACCTGTGACACCTCGCTCGTACTAAAGTTTTATGCGTGAAGACAGCGAGAGTAAATCATATATGTCTCTTTTACTCCGCTTCGCAAAAGTATCATTATAAAGTGTAAGATATATAGCGAAGATGCCTTACAAGATTATGATCTCAACCCAAGATCCGTGACATATCGTTAGTACTAAAGTTTTATGCGTGAAGACAGCGAGAGTAAAACATATATGTCTCTTTTACTCCGCTTCGCAAAAGTATCATTATAAAGCGTAAGATATATAGCGAAGATGCGTTACAAGATCGTGATTTCAACCCAAGACCTCTGACACCTCGCTCGTACTAAAGTTTTATGCGTGAAGACAGCGAGAGTAAATCATATATGTCTCTTTTATTCCGCTTCGCAAAAGTATCATTATAAAGCGCAAGATATATAGCGAAGATGCGTTACAAGATCATGATTTCAACCCAAGACCTGTGACACATCGCTAGTACTTGCATACGTCGTTAGGTCAAAGATTATATTCATGAGAGAGAAGGGCGAGAGTAGATCATAAATAGCCTACCTCCTTTCCTTCGCTTCGCAGTAGAGAATGTAAGATTTTTGTCGAAGATGCGTCACAAGATCATGATTTCAACCCAAGATCTCGCTAGTACTTGCACACGTCGAGAGAAAGTATAAAATAAATAACTCCTTTGCTTCACTTCGCAGTAGAGAATGTAAGTTTTTTGTCGAAGATGCGTTACAAGATCATGATTTCAACCCAAGATATCGCTAGTACTTGCACACGTCGAGAGAGAGAAAGTATAAAATAAATAACTCCTTTGCTTCACTTCGCAGTAGAGGATGTAAGATTTTTGTCGAAGATGCGATACAAGATCATGATTTCAACCCAAGATCTCGCTAGTACTTGCACACGTCGAGAGAAAGTATAAAATAAATAACTCCTTTGCTTCACTTCGCAGTAGAGAATGTAAGATTTTTGTCGAAGATGCGTTACATTTCAACCCAATATCCGTGGCACGTCGTTAGCCCTTAAACTTAAAGTATATTTGTGAAAGTGTCAAGAGCAAATCACAACTGTCTCGCTTTCTTCACTGCGCTATAAGTAGATATCGTTAGCGAGCGTAGAATTTAAGGCGAAGATGCGTTATACAGATCATGATATCCGCCGAGACCCGTGACACATACCGTTCCTCGTACTTGGGTCTGCCACCGCGTATATCACCAGATGCAACGTTTTCCGCCTCCTCCCTCGTGAGTGTGTGAAGTGGCTGGCGTCTTTATGGCCGATAGCTTGGCGGGGGACCTCAGTTTTGGGGGAGAGAGCGCGCGGGAACTGATGCAGAGGTTGGGCGTAAATCTGAGTGTGTTTTGGGGCCCTAGCGCCTCTTCCCAGTGATCTAAAACATGTGATTTGAATCGATTTAACCCGGTAGCAGCGACGGGACAAATTTGTGGCTTTACCGTGTTCCAGCGACGGGACAAATTTGTGGCTTTACCGTGTAGCAGCGACGGGCCAAATTTGTGGCTTTACCGTGTAGCAGCGACGGGCCAAATTTGTGGCTTTACCGTGTAGCAGCGACGGGCCAAATTTGTGGCTTTACCGTGTACCCGCGACGGGACAAATTTGTGGCTTTACCGTGTAGCAGCGACGGGACAAATTTGTGACTTTACCGTGTTGCAGCGACGGGACAAATTTGTGGCTTTACCGTGTAGCAGCGACGGGACAAATTTGTGGCTTTACCGTGTAGCAGCGACGGGACAAATTTGTGGCTTTACCGTGTTGCAGC
>NC_066559.1:12406968-12419468 GCF_024679095.1 Eriocheir sinensis
TTTTTTTCTTTTTTTCTTTACGCCCTTGAACTGTCTCCTTAGCTGTAAAAAAAATAAATAAAAAAATAACATAAAATAATTGGAAATAAATACTTCATGTTCACGCATTTAGGGTCGCCAGGCCAGGGCAAGACTGTATTCAGGGTCGCAACCAGACAAAAATTTGGGAACCACTGACGGAGAGGAAGGAGTGAGGGAAAAGGGGTAGGCTTGAATGGGTTAGGTGTTTCTTTGTAATGTTACGTGTGTCTGTGTGTGTGTGTGTGTGTGTGTGTGTGTGTCAAGTATCACCAATAGGAAAGAGGAAAAAAACGGAACCAGGAAACTATTTTAATTAGGTATAAGATGAACGGAGAGAGAGAGAGAGAGAGAGAGAGAGAGAGAGAGAGAGAGAGAGAGAGAGGGGGCATCATTTTTTTATAGTGTGACATAGTGGTCTTTGGGTTAATCTTCATAGCTTCACGCCGCCAGCCTGATAGAAGACCTTGAAGAATGGGCTGATAAGGCTGCTAGCGGATGGCCCTGGCTCCTCCTCCTTCCTCCTCTTCCTTCTCCTCCTCCTCTTCTTTTTCCTCTTCCTCCTTCTCCTCCTCTTCTTTTTCCTCTTCTTCCTTCTCCTCATTCTAATCTATCTCTTGTCTCATTGTGTATCTATTAAATTATCTCCTATTTTGGCTTCCTCTCTTCCTCTTCCTCCTCCTTCTCGTGGTCTTCCTCTTTTTTCCTTCCTTCGCTTTACTGCCGGATACAACAAGAGTAAAGCGTACGGCGTCAACACTAGTCTAAAGCAGTTATGTAACGATGAAGGCGTAGGGTTCATGAACGCATGGCATCACTTCAACCAGCGCCCAGATTTGTTTTGGGAGGACGGACTCCACTTGAACGAGGTTGGTTCGGCGCGGCTAGGAAGGCTCCTGAACGATGCAGTTGAAAGCTTCTCGAAAAGCTATTCAAAAAACTGGAGGCGAGGGCAAGGCAAAGGCAACCCTTGATCAACCGAACCGTAGCGTCGATGCGGCTTGCAAGAAACTGTGTAACCAAGTGTAAACAAGCGAACTCATTCAACACGACGCGGCCAAACCAGTAGTCACATTTCCATTTTGTACACAAATGCACGCAGTCTATTACCCAAAAAGGACGAAATTAGGGCGTATATTGCAACTGAGAAACCAGATGTGGTAGCCATCACAGAGACTTGGGCCAACTCTGCACATCTAGTATCTGAACTGTCATTTCCGGGTACAGCGTCCAAAACAATCGAACGCACACGAAAGGAGGAGGAGTAATTGGCTATGTAACAAGTACGCTCCCTGCCATAAAAATAGACAAACAGGACGCAGAGAATTACGACTCCGTCTATGTGGAAATAACTGCGAATAATAAAAAAACTAACACTTGCGACCGTATACAGGCCTCCAAAACAACAGGCAGCCGATGACACTGCCCTGTACGAAAACTTCACTCTTTAACACAAAGTAAAGAAGCAATAATAATTGGGGACTTTAATTGCCCTAACATTGACTGGGGACAATTGACTGGAGATCAAGAGGGTAACAGGCTTATAGAAATGGTGGAGGATTCGTTCCTCACTCAAGTTGTAACTCAACCGATTAGAGAAAACAATCTGCTGGATCTGGTATTAGTACTCATTCGCGACTGTGAAGTTGGTGAAAAAATTAACGGTTGCGATCACCACTTAATCCGTTTCAATGTCAACATAAGTCACAAACTCGTAGACAATCCGTCAGTGATACCAGACTACAAAAAAGCAAATTTCAACCTAGCCCGTGAGCTGCTTCCCTCTGCGACCTGGGACCAACTTCACCTAACCGACAATACAATCGACAACGTGTGGAACAACTTCAAAGATAAGCCTTTGGGAGTAGAAAAGGCTACAGTGCCGACGAAACCCAGGCGAGTAAATGGTGCCGTAGATCCACCGTGGATGACCAGAGAAATAAAAAGGGCGGTAAACTTAAAAAAAAGGAATTATAACCTAATGAAAGAGAATGACACGGCCGAAGCCCGTACTCAGTACCACAACAGCCTCAGAGCTTGTCGCACCCTTATTCGGAGTAGTAAACGCAACTACGAAAACAAATAGCGCGTGACATCAAGACAAACTCAAAAAATTCTTCACATACATCAGATCGTAAAGAAAGTAAAATCAATATTGGTCCCCTGACAGACGAGACTGGAGCTGCAACTCAGTACAGTAAACAGATGGCCAGAATCCTCAACAGTAACTTCGCATCCGTATTCACAGTCGAGAACATCGAAACCATGCCCGAGAACCCTGACCCGCCGAGGGGAATCAAGCCCCTGAAAATTGACTCAATATGCGACCAAGAAGTGAAAGAGTATTTGGATAAACTCGACACGAACAAGTCAACAGGACCTGACGGTTTGGCCCCGCGGTTATTACAAGAGCTTACACAACAACTACTTCAGCCACTCACTAACATATTCAACCCGTCTGGTCAATTGAAAAAGGTCCCGGAAGACTGGAAGATGGCGAACGTAACACCAATTTTCAATAAAGGAGACAAAAGCGTTGCATTAAACTACAGGCCCATAAGTTTGACATCAGTGGCAGGAAAAATACTCGAAAAGATTATTAGAGACAAACTTGTTAAGTTTCTAGAAGACAATAATGTAATCTCCGACACCCAGCATGGCTTCAGAAACAAGCGCTCCTGCCTAACGAATTTATTAGACTTCTTCCAAGGTATATATAAGAACTGGGATGCCCACATCCCCAGTGATGTTATATACCTGGACTTTCAGAAAGCCTTCGACAAGGTACCGCACGAGCGACTCCTTAAACTGCACTCGGCGGGCATTGGAGCCAATCTGATCGCGTGGATAAGAGATTGGCTCACCGACAGAAAACAACGAGTACTACTCAACGGACAGCCTTCCGATTGGCTTCCAGTCACTAGTGGAGTGCCTCAAGGGTCAGTGCTGGGACCCATTCTCTTCATCATATATATCAACGACCTCGAATCAGGACTGAAATCCACAATATCGAAATTTGCTGATGACACTAAGGTGGGGGGAAAGGCCCTCACAAAGACCGACTGCGAAATCATTCAGAAAGACCTCAATCACATTATCGAATGGTCGGAAAAATGGCAAATGTCCTTTAATGTTGACAAATGCAAAGTCATGCACATTGGGTCCAGAAATAGTAACCACACATACATCATGAATGGGAGACCTCTGCAAGCGATGCAGGAGGAAAAGGATCTTGGAGTCACTATTAGCAGTGACCTGAAACACGCGAATCACTGTAAAAAAGCATACAACAAAGCCAACACTATGCTCGGGTTCATAGCGAGGACCTTCGAGTGTAAAACGCCAGACGTGATGCTATCCTTGTATAATTCCATGGTAAGACCGCACCTCGAGTATGCAGTACAGTTCTGGTCTCCTAATTACAGAAAGGACATTGATTTACTGGAAAGGATTCAGCGTCGCGCCACGAAAATGATACCAACCTTAAGGGCTCAACCGTACGAGGAACGACTCAAGCGACTCAATCTCTTTACATTAGAGAAAAGACGCCTACGAGGAGATATGATTCAAGTCTTCAAGTATCTGAAAAAATTCAATAACGTCGATTACTCCAATTTCTTTGAATTGCAAACCAACCTAAGAACTAGAAATAACGGTTTACCCATTCAGTCTAGTCGATGTAACACAGACATCGGAAGGAGTTTCTTTTCAAACCAAGTCATCCGTCACTGGAACAATCTTCCTTCAGAAGTAGTAAATGCGAATACTATCAACTCCTTCAAATATAGAATCGACCGTCACTTCGCTGCGTCGGGAGTAAACTGAATATTGAGTTGCTTTTATCTGCTCCTCAATATCGAGGTGCTTTCATCTACTCCTCAATGTCGAGGTGCTTTCATCTGCTCCCCAGGCCCCAGGCTGTCGAGCAGATTAAATCACCAAAGCGGGCAACCTCGTAATGAGCCAATAGGCTTTCTGTTGCCTGCGTTTCCATGTTTCCATGTTTCTTCCTCCTTCTCCTGCCTCCACTCTTCTTCTTCTTCTTCTTCTTCTTCTTTTTCTTTTTCTTTTTCTTCTTCTTCTTCTTTTTCTTCTTCTTCTTCTTCTTCTTCTTCTTCTTCTTCTTCTTCTTCTTCTTTTTCTTCTTCTTTTTAATTCTCCTCCTCTTCTTCATCCTTCTTAACCCCTTCCATCTTTTTTGTATCACGTCGCTAAATCATCTCCTCCTCCTCCTCCTCCTTCTTCATATTCTCCTCCTCCTCCTCCTCCTCTTTCTTATCTGCCTCCTTTTCTATCCTTTAATTTTCCTCCTCTGAAGTACCTCCTTTCTCCTCCTCCTCCTCCTCTCAAGTTTTCCTTTATTAAATCTTATGTCATCACTATCAACGTTTAATCTTCCTTTCCTCTCTTTATATTATTCCTTCTAATTTTCCGTACATGCTTTTCATCTCTATTCTTATCTCCTATGTCTGTCCTTGTGTCCTCCCCTCTTGGCTGAAACGTTTACGAGGCAAGTAACGTTTTTTCCTCCTACTCCGGATGATCACCGAGGTACAGAAACAGGGCTGAGATGCTTAAGAGTTTACGCGCTGAAACGTTGACGAGACAAGTAATGTTTTTCCCTCTTACTCAGCCTTCTGCATTTGCATGGCCGGATGATCACCGAGGTATAGAATCAGGGCGGAGATGCTTGAGAGTTTACGAAGCGAAGACAAACAAGAGAGTACGATCCATATGCATAAACGTATCGGGCTTCTCCTGTTACGGCTATTTCCCAAGGCCACAGAGAAAGTTAACCTGGTTTTCTTGTGGGGCGATTTTACAGTCCATGGCGCAGAGGTCGTGTAAAACTATCACTTGGGGAGTCACAAAACAGTCCATGAAAAGCCCAGCAGTTTCAATGAGAGGCTTTTCATACAGGAGAACCGAGGTGACGTGACGCTTTAGAATAGGAGCTTAGTGTGAAGAGAAGTGGTGAAGGTTCTAATTTAGGTGGTCAGAAGTCAAGGGTTTAAAGAGGAGGAGGAGGAGGAGGAGGAGGGGGAGGAGTGATGTGTTGTAAAATGTGAGAAAGGAAGATTGTAGGTTTAAGTGAAGCAGGAGGAGGAGGAGGAGGAGGAGTTGTTAGTACTGTGAATTATGAGGAAGGATAATTGTATGTTGGTTTAACTGAAGGAGGAGGAGGAGGAGGAGGAGGAGGAGGAGGAAAGCAGCTACTGTGAAATACGGGGGGTCATGGTTGCCGGGGGTGAGGTGTAATAGGGCTTCTCTAAAATTAAGGGAAAATGGGGTCAGGGTTGCCGGGGGTGAGGTGTAATAGGGCTTCTCTAAAATTAAGGGAAAATGGGGTCAGGGTTGCCGGGGGTGAGGTGTAATTGGGCTTCTCTAAAATTAAGGGAAAATGGGGTCAGGGTTGCCGGGGGTGAGGTTTAATTGGGCTTCTCTAAAATTAAGGGAAAATGGGGTCAGGGTTGCCGGGGGTGAGGTGTAATTGGGCTTCTCTAAAATTAAGGGAAAATGGGGTCAGGGTTGCCGGGGGTGAGGTGTAATAGGGCTTCTCTAAAATTAAGGGAAAATGGGGTCAGGGTTGCCGGGGGTGAGGTTTAATAGGGCTTCTCTAAAATTAAGGGAAAATGGGGTCAGGGTTGCTGGGGGTGAGGTTTAATTGGGCTACTCTAAAATTAAGGGAAAATGGGGTCAGGGTTGCCGGGGGTGAGGTGTAATTGGGCTTCTCTAAAATTAAGGGAAAATGGGGTCAGGGTTGCCGGGGGTGAGGTGTAATTGGGCTTCTCTAAAATTAAGGGAAAATGGGGTCAGGGTTGCCGGGGGTGAGGTGTAATTGGGCTTCTCTAAAATTAAGGGAAAATGGGGTCAGGGTTGCCGGGGGTGAGGTTTAATTGGGCTTCTCTAAAATTAAGGGAAAATGGGGTCAGGGTTGCCGGGGGTGAGGTGTAATTGGGCTTCTCTAAAATTAAGGGAAAATGGGGTCAGGGTTGCCGGGGTGAGGTGTAATTGGGCTTCTCTAAAATTAAGGAAAATGGGGTCAGGGTTGCCAGGGTGAGGTGTAATGGGCTTCTCTAAAATTAAGGAAAATGGGTCAGGGTTGCAGATGAGGTTTAATTGGGCTACTCTAAAATTAAGGGAAAATGGGGTCAGGGTTGCCGGGGGTGAGGTTTAATAAGGCTACTCTAAAATTAAGGGAAAATGGGGTCAGGGTTGCCGGGGGTGAGGTTTAATTGGGCTACTCTAAAATTAAGGGAAAATGGGGTCAGGGTTGGTTGCCGGGGGTGAGGTTTAATTGGGCTTCTTTAAAATTAAGGGAAAATGGGGTCAGGGTTGCCTTAATTTCTCATCAGTCTTTTTTTGGGGCAGCTTGACACTCCCTTCTATCGTGGGTCGCTTCCTATCCTGTAACGCCGCTGACTTGACAACACTGGGACCATATCTTAATCGCCTCGCCTCTCACACACACACACACACACACACACACACACACACACACACACACACACACACACACACATTTGACAGGGTTTTCACAAGCTTTAGGGCATTTCCAGGGATGGTTTAATGACCCTAGTGGTAGTTAAACCCTTCTTCTGTACCACGAACCTAAACAAACACTCATTAGAACCCGATAGATCTCATTTTTGTCCTTTGGGAATTGTTGATGTGAAAGTTGGCGCGTGTGGGACATGAGAGGAGTGCATGGCCGAGGGTGAAGGGGAGAGGAAGGAGGTGGAGAGGGTAGAGGGGGAGAGAGAGAAGGGGGAGGAAAGAGACAGGGAGTGGGAGAGAAAGGGGAGGAGGAGGAGGAGGAGGAGGACCTGAGGGCAAGGAGTGTGTTGTTTTTTGTTGGCAGGCCGAGCAAGTAATAATTCGTCTTAACACACACACACACACACACACACACACACACACACACACACACACATTTCAGTCTCATACCTTTTTCCAACTTTTGTTTTTTTCCTTCCTTATTTCTTTCATTCTCTTCTTTCTTCCTCGATTATTTAGTTTTCCTTCGATTTTCTTCCCTTCGCTTCTTGCCTCTCAATCCTTCCTTCGTCTCTTCCTTAATAAATCTTTGTTTCCCTCGCGTCTCTCCCATTCGCCTCTTTCCTCCATCATATACAGTAGGACACGAAGTAACGGGTTTAAACTGGATAAATTCAGATTCAACAGGGACATAGGCAAAAATTGGTTTACTAACAGGGTGGTGGATGAGTGGAATAGGCTTAGCAGTCATGTGGTGAGTGCCAATACAATTGTCACATTCAAAAATAGACTAGATAAATTCATGGACAGCGATATTAGGTGGGGTTAGATACACGGGAGCTTAGGGTCAAAGGAGCTGCCTCGTACAGGCCTACCGGCCTCTTGCAGACTCCTGCGTTCTTATGTTCTTATATTTTCCTCTCCTTCAATTTTTCCTTGTTTTATTCATGTTTCCTCCACTTCTTTCTTCTTTCCTTCCTTCTTTTCTTCCTTCTTTCCCTTCGTTTCTCCTCTCTGTCAATCATTCTTTCCCTTACTTCCCTTCGTTTCTCCTCTCTGTCAAACCTTCTTTCCCTTTCTTCCCTTCGTTTCTCCTCTCTGTCAATCATTCTTTCCCTTCCTTCCCTTCGTTTCTCCTCTCTGTCAAACCTTCTTTCCCTTCCTTCCCTTCGTTTCTCCTCTGTCAATCATTCTTTCCCTTCCTTCCCTTCGTTTCTCCTCTCTGTCAATCATTCTTTCCCTTCCTTCCCTTCGTTTCTCCTCTCTGTCAAACCTTCTTTCCCTTCCTTCCCTTCGTTTCTCCTCTCTGTCAATCATTCTTTCCCTTCCTTCCCTTCGTTTCTCCTCTCCGTCAATCCTTCTTTTCTTCCTTCTTTCCCTTCGTTTCTCCTCTCTGTCAATCCTTCTCTCCCTTCCTTCCCTTCGTTTCTCCTCTCCGTCAATCCTTCTTTTCTTCCTTCCCTTCGTTTCTCCTCTCTGTCAATCCTTCTCTCCCTTCCTTCCCTTCGTTTCTCCTCTCTGTCAATCCTTCTCTCCCTTCCTTCCCTTCGTTTCTCCTCTCTGTCAATCATTCTTTCCCTTCCTTCCCTTCGTTTCTCATCTCCGTCAATCCTTCTTTTCTTCCTTCTTTCCCTTCGTTTCTCCTCTCTGTCAATCATTCTTTCCCTTCCTTCCCTTCGTTTCTCCTCTCCGTCAATCCTTCTTTTCTTCCTTCTTTCCCTTCGTTTCTCCTCTCTGTCAATCCTTCTCTCCCTTCCTTCCCTTCGTTTCTCCTCTCTGTCAATCCTTCTCTCCCTTCCTTCCCTTCGTTTCTCCTCTCTGTCAATCCTTCTTTCCCTTCCTTCCCTTCGTTTCTCCTCTCTGTCAATCCTTCTTTCCCTTCCTTCCCTTCGTTTCTCCTCTCTGTCAATCCTTCCTTCCCTTCGTTTCTCCTCTCCGTCAATTCTTCTCTCCCTTCCTTCCCTTCGTTTCTCCTCTATCAATCCTTCTTTCCCTTCCTTCTTTCCCTTCCTTTATTATTTTTTTTTTGGCTCCCTTCGCGTCCACTTTTTTTTAGCAAGCCAAACGAAAACAAAGCAAAACAAAAGAGCATCGGGTCATGAGATGTTGATCGTCCGTCTATCGCGTGAAGCAAAACACGATGTAATGAGAGTCAAGCTCTCTCTCTCTCTCTCTCTCTCTCTCTCTCTCTCTCTCTCTCTCTCTCTCTCTCTCTCTTCGTTTGGTGTTTTTTTCTTGTTTTTTTCTCATTTTTCACGTTTATTCTTCATTGCGTCACCTTTTCTTTCTTTCTTTCTTTTTTTCTTTCTTTCTTTCTTTCTTTTCACCCGACCTTGCTCTCGGCCTTGCTTTAAAATTAGGAAAAAGAATAAACTAAGTATTTTTAGACGTTGTATGTGTGTATGTGTGTGTGTGTGTGTGTGTGTGTGTGTGTGTGCGTGCGCGCGCTTTATGCGTCTTGATTCTTGGATCTCTTGGCTCATTCGAGATTAGGTGTGTGTGTGTGTGTGTGTGTGTGTGTGTGTGTGTGTGTGTGTTGGCTTTCTAGGACGCTCTTTTGTTTGTTTGGTTAATATAATTGACTGTTTTACTTTCATTACTATTGTTATTACTATTATTATTATTATTATTATTATTATTATTATTATTATTATTATTATTATTATTATTATGACTGCACTACTACTACTACTACTACTATTACTACTACTACTACTACTACTATTACTACTACTACTACTACTACTACTACTACTATTACCATCACTACTACTACTACTACTACTACTACTACTACTACTACTACTACTACTACTACTACTACTACTACTGTTCCCATTATAATCATCAAACATTTTTTCCTCTATTTTTACTTTTCCATGAACGCTTAAACAATTAGACTTTTAATAAACACATCACCGAGAGGAATGTAAATTGTGTTTCCTCTTCCTCCTCCTCCTCCTCCTCCTGCTCCTGCTCCTCCTCCTCCTCATAATTTATTTCAAGAGGAGGAATCATATAGTTAGTAGGTTTTTAATGTGGATGATGGAGGAGGAGGAGGAGGAGGAGGAGGAGGAGGAGGCGAAAAAGAAGAATGATTAAGAGAAGGAAATACTTTAGGAACACACATGTTATTGTTTTTTTTCTTTCTTATTTTTAACTGCGATGTTTTTTTTTCCACGGTGTATCGAAGAACGACTTGGCTTGGCTCGAGGTGGTGGTGGTGGTGGTGGTGGAGTTTGTTTACATATGACGCGGCTCTATATTTATAAGCTCTAACTAACTGTCTAAGGCGCGTGTGGGGAATGAGGTCGCAAGAGGGAGATGAAAAAAAAGAAGATAAATATTAAATGCCTATATGTTTTTGTTGTGTATTTGGGGGAGCAGCTGGTGGTGGTGGTGGTGCTGTGTCTCCTCTGTACCGCCACCACAAGGCACGTGAAGGAAGGAAAGTGGTCGTAGGAGTTGGTTGATGTGAAAAATATTTATCGCTTCTAGTTCGTACTCATATGTCAAAGGACGGCCCGGTTAGCATTTACCTGGTTTGTATTTACCTGGCTCTGTTTGCCGTGTTGTATTCACCGCGCTCCATTATACAGGATTAGAGTTTTTACGGACGTGTCTTGCTCCCGTGTCTACCCAACTGGCTCCATATCACGTTGTCTCCCTATTTATCTTTATCCATCGCTATGGGGAGGCGGTGGCTAAGTCGACAGAGTGACGGCGCCGCGTTCAGGAGGACGCGAGTTCAATCCCCGCCCGGTGCCACCAAGCTGGGATTTTTCAGCCGCCGCCGAGTGGCTTAAAACTACCCACATGCTGTCCAGAATACCACCTATCAACCCGGACTCTAGATTATAGGATTAAAGATGAGCTCCGGGAGGGCAGCATGAGCCAATGCAAGATGGTGCTACTATAAACACTCGCCTGTGCCAGAACGGGCTGGGCCGACCATCAGGCCCCACCGGGAAGAAGCCTTGGGCCGACCTTCAGGCCCCACCGGGAAGAGGCCTACCGGCGCAATAGGCCACGACGTAAAAAAAAAAAAAATGTCTATCTTTATCCAGCTGTCTCTATGTCTACCTTTATCCACCTGTCTCTTTATCTACTTTTTTTCAGCTTAGGCTCAAAGGCGTTTCATGCTTGCACCGCCTCCTCGTCCAGTGCATTCCAAACATTAGTCCTTCAGAAATGGTAATGGTGTGTCATAATCGCCGTGTTGGTAGTGGTGGTGGTGGTGGCGGTGGTTCTGGTTATATACAATCTTTGCAATGTCTCTCTCTAGTGTCTATCATTCCTTTGTCAACATCTCCCTGTACTTTTTTTTTGTCCTTCAATGCTTACACAATAGGATACAGCTTCCACTTCCTCCTTATTTCAAGAGGAGGGTATCAGGACACCTCTCCTCCCGAAATTGACCTCTCTTTCGGCCACTCCTCTGTACTCTTTTTAGGAGCAGTAAGTAACGGGCTTTTTTTTCATTATTGTTTTTTTTTTATGCCCTTGAACTGTCTCCTTTGCTGTTTAAAAAAAAAAATCCTATACAACAGGTTTCCCGTCCGTTTTTCATAGTAGGATCTCTGAAATAGGTCACCTCTGTTAACGCACGATTGACCCTTTACCTATGACCCTTACTTTAACTCGTTCTAAAAATGATATAATACCGCCTACACTCCTCCTTCAGTCAGTCACTTTTCCATATCCACGTTTCGCCGTACAGTTTTCTTAGAAGTCTTAAATTAGGTCACCTCTGTTAACGCACAATTGACCCCTTACCTATGACCCTTGCTTTAACTCGTTCTAAAAATGACATAATACCGCCTACACTCCTCCTTCAGTCAGTCACTTTTCCATATCCACGTTTCGCCGTACAGTTTTCATAGAAGTCTTAAATTAGGTCACCTCTGTTTACACGCGATATGCCTCCGTCGACGCATGATCCGCCTCTGTGTTCATAGCTCCAGTAATAGCGCACAGGAAGCAGGTCGAGTGGCGGTAGGCGATAAAAACAATAAGAAACAAATTCCCGTGCATGCGTGTTAGTGTTTATGTTGGCTGGCGGAGGCGAGGGAAAGGAAGTGCTTGCTTGACTCACCACGCAACTAGAACTCACGTGTAGGAGGTGGTGGAGGTGGGAACGGTTAGCTTGTATGGCTTGGGGTGGAAATTTGTTGGGTAAGGTTCTAAAAGCATTCTCCTTTATGAGCGTGCGTGCAGGAAGGTTAGACTAAGATGAAAATGGTTTTGTTGTGATAAGGTGGAGCTTTGTTAGGTGTTTTTTTCTGCTTTCTTCCTGTTTAGTGTGCAGAAAGGACAGACAAAACAGTAAGAACATTAGAACGTCAAGTCTGCATGAGGGCGGTGGGTCTGTACAAGGCAGCTCCTGTGAACCTAACCCCGCCTAACATCACTATTCATGAGGGGTTGCTTGTTCCCACCTACACTCAGAATACTGCACTTCCCGACACTGAACTTCTGCCATTTCCCATTTCCCCGGCCAGCCATGCAATCTGTTTAGCTCATCCTGGAGAATACTAGCGTCCTTATCCGACTCAGTTACTCTACCGATCTTGGTATCATCTGCAAACTTACTGACATCACTACTAATTCCTGTATCTAATCTATCTATCTGTTCCCACCTACACTCAGAATACTGCACTTCCCGACACTGGACTCCATCTGCCATTTCCCATTTCCCCGGCCAGTCATGCAATCTGTTTAGCTCATCCTGGAGAATACTAGCGTCCTTATCCGACTCAGTTAATCTGCCGATCTTGTTATCATCATCATTTAGGACTTATAAAAGATTTCAGTAACATTCCCAGCTAGAACCAGACAACTCAGTAATTCTATAGCTTCCGATACACATGACAGGTCGAACCCCCACACACACACAACAATTACCACACAAACACACAAACAATCTCACTGACAAAACCCAAAACCTCAAGCTACGATCACTTGCATCAGTAATAAGAGCACTT
>NC_066559.1:12424468-12426968 GCF_024679095.1 Eriocheir sinensis
AGGAGGCGGCGGGAAGCGTTTGATGTGTTGGGTTCTGAAGTGGGTGGGCGTGTGTGGGCGGCGTGGAATCTTCAGTACCCAAACGTGATAGGCTAAGAGCTCCTCGGTTTTCGTCTTATGCTTCTCTTATTGGTATTTTATTTGCCTGTGTTTGTGTGTGTATATAGTGTGTGTGTGTGTGTGTGTGAGTGTGTGTGTGTGTGTGTCCCTCCTTAACATGCGTGAATGGGTGGCTAAGTGGTTGGTGTCTAAACAAACTCGATGGGGTGTTTTTTTTATAATGATTGTGTTTTCTTGTTCTTGTTCTTCTTCTTGTCCTTCATCATCATCTTCTTGTTTTCATTCTTCATGTGTTGTTTTTTTCCTTGTTGTTCGTGTATTTGTTAAGTATACCAGAAACTGAATAAAGAAACCCCAGCCAACAAATACGTAGCCCACATAACGAGATACAAGCTTGATACAGGATGAATACAAGTTGAGTACAAGGTGGATACAGGTCGAATACGGGTTGAATGCAAGTTGAACAAAAATACTAGTTGAATACAAGTAGAGGACGTGTTGAATACAGGGTGAATACAAGTTGAGAACGAGTTGAGTATGCGATGAATACAGATTGAGTACAAGTTGAATACACGGTGAATACAAGGTGATAACGAGTTGAATACCGAGTGAATACAGATTTAATACGGGTTGAATACATGGTCAATACAAGTTGAATACACGGTGAATACAAGTTGAATGCAGGTTGAACAAAATAGACAAACTGAATGCAAGTTAAATAAAAAAAATAATAAAAAAACAATCCACATAGGAGCCAGCATCCATATCGACAGTAATAGAAGATGACAAATGTCCCCAAAGATGCTACAATCCGGATCCACTAATGTAATCTCCGGGGCTGTCTCATTGATGCTGCCACTTTGAGACGTGTGACATCCACCCAGAGAGAGAGAGAGAGAGAGAGAGAGAGAGAGAGAGAGCAAGCAGTCCGGTTCTCCTGACCACCCCTTGTATGGCCACCAGAGCGAGGCGTTCGTGATATGTTGATTCTCTCCGGCACTACCGCCCCAGCAGCTTATACTCCTATCTTATTTACTCGTATTTATATATTTTCCACAAGAGTGCCTCGTCGGCGTTAGATTGTCTTACGTTCAACTTACGTTCTCTTTCGGCCACCTCTTTTGATTCTTTTTTAGGAGCAGCGAGTAGCGGGCTTTTTTTTTTATTGTTTCCTTTTTTTGTGCCCTTGAGCTGTCTCCTTTGTTGTAAAAAAGAAAAAAAATAGCACCGGTAGGCTTTCTTAATGGAGCCTGCTGTTCGCCCCCGTATGCGGCGCAGGCAAGTGTTTTATAGTGGTGCCGTCTTGCTTGGATCATGCTGCCCCCCCGGAGCTCATCTTTGATCCTCGCTGAAAGGTGTCGTTAGAGTCCAGGTTGATAAGTGGTCTTCAGGACACCACGTGGGTAGTCTTGGCCACTCGGCGGTGAATTAACCCGGTAGCTGCGGGGATCATGTTTCTTAAAGGCCCTTCCCTCTAAGCGAATTAATGAGAAAAAATCATCACTCACGCAAACCATTTCATAATAAATATCAACGCATTTGTGATCAGATTATACATGATCTATTTTGGGGGTTTATATCATGGCACAAATTTGGCCCGTTGCTGGTACACCGTAAAGCCACAAATTTGGCCCGTTGCTGGTACACGGTAAAGCCACAAATTTGGCCCGTTGCTGGTACACGGTAAAGCCACAAATTTGGCCCGTTGCTGGTACACGGTAAAGCCACAAATTTGGCCCGTTGCTGGTACACGGTAAAGCCACAAATTTGGCCCGTCGCTGCTACCGGGTTAAAGTTGTCAGCTTGTTGCGGCGGGGGGACTTGTACCAACGTTGCCAGATTGTCGTACTCTGCCTCTTAAGTTTGCCGATTTCCGACCCCAAAACTGCTTTCATCACCCAAATGACTGCCTTCATTTATGGTTATCGTTTAAATGGTTAATTATTGGAGCTTCTTGACAACAGTTATGGGCCAGGTAAATACGCGGTTCTGAGTACGGTAATCAGGTAACGGTGACTTGAACCCGGGTCCTCCACACACCGCGCCCACACGTTGACCACTCAGCCACCGCCCAAGCAGTTTGAAGTTTGTTTATTTATTTTATTATTGACGTGTCTGGCAGAGGTGTCCCGTCGATGCCAGCCAGACGCCCTTCCTTTAGGCCTTCCTTGGAAAGTTAATGAGTAAGAAGGTGACTACACGCTGCCTCCACGAATAGGACAACACGAAAAAAAAGACAAAACAAGTGATAAATTGTATGTTCAGAGCAGCGCAGTGAATCTCAAGGATGAAACGTTGCGACAGAAAACAAGAGAACAAGAACAAGATCACAAAAATGAGTCTCAAGGATGAAGGGTTGCGAGAACAAGAACAAGATCATACAGAAAGGAATCAAATTAATGTTCAGAGCAGCGCCATGAGTCTCAAGGATGAAACGTTG
>NC_066559.1:12431968-12438026 GCF_024679095.1 Eriocheir sinensis
AGAGGCGACACCTCATCCAGGCGACAACGTGACTCCTTGGCTGATGCTTCTTTTCTGAGATTAGTTCCGCGAGGCGTGCGTAGAAGCATTGGGCCCTGGGACCCATCCCGCCGGATGTGGTGAAGACGAGGGGGGTGAAGCTGCCCTGATCCACATGTTGGATTCTTTCACCGTATGCCCTTGTCTTCTCCTGCTCGTTCCTGTGGTGGGCGGCTTGCAGGGGCAGCTCACGGTGACAGGCAGCCATCGGGTCGAATATGCGGATGTCCATGAACGCCCGCTGTCCGCGCACCCAGAATCCGCGGGCACTTACATCAACCCGTGCCTCCTGTGAGGTATTGGCTGTCCTGTACCGAAGGTGTTCGCCGTCCAGGGGAAGCAGTGCCGACTCGGTAGTGACGTCTTGGCATACTACTACTAACTACTACTACTACTACTACTACTACTAAACATAACTCGCATACCAACGTAATGTAACGTCACACTCGCATACTTCACTTCACATGTCATCCTCGGAGAGAGAGAGAGAGAGAGAGAGAGAGAGAGAGAGAGAGAGAGAGAGAGAGAGAGAGAGAGAGAGAGAGAGAGAGAGAGAGAGAGAGAGAGAGAGAGAGAGAGAGAGAGAGAGAGAGAGAGAGAGAGAGAGAGAGAGAGAGAGAGAGAGAGAGACATGAACTGATTACTGACCGACTACCTGACTGACTGACTAATTGACTGACTGACTTTCCCTTTTAATGAGCTGAGGGCCGGAAGAAGGGGACAGGTGACAGGTGGCAGGGGTAAGAATGTGACCCACCTGTACCTCTATATCACCTCACCACAATTCGTCTCTTTAGCCCTCCAAGTGCAACCAAAAAACACGTACTGAGGAGCCACGAATACCTCTAACCTCGTGTTAATATATGACGAATCAGTATAGCGTTCCATATTCTTCAACGCAGCGCGCGGGACTGACTATTTTCCAAGGCTTTCGTATAGGCGTTTTGGGCATTTTCAGTGGTAGCTCTGCGGCCTTGGTGGTAGTTTGACCTTTCTTCTGTATCATGGGCCTCAAGAAACAGTCATTAGAACCCAACTGATCTCTTGTATGGACTTTGGGAATAGATGATATGAGACCTGCGTATATCGAACAATACCAACCTATTTCTAGTGGGAGGAGGCAATGGCGGCGCTGTCAGATCGAGATAACCTTCCCCTCTTTAATATTAGCCATACCCATTGAACTTTTCAGAGAGGGAGTACTAATATATATATGAGAGATTAGTCTATATAGTGGCAGGAGGTTATACACTGATACTAACACATTACTCTTCCTCTTGTTAACTCTTTTTCTATGGTTCGCTCTCTCTTTTCTCTCCCTATTTTTACTTCCCTTTCCTTCCGCAATCTCTTCCCAAAATCGCTCACTAATTCACTAAGACGAACACATTTATCTTTCTCTCATCAACTAGCTTCCATGGTTCTATATTCCTCTTATTTTGCTACTTCCCACTCCTTTCCCGATCTCTTAAATATCTACCAACACAAACCTCCTCTCTTCACATAACTTACCCCATCACAGTCGCCGATGATTGGTCACTACACGGTCTTTACTACCTCGTGCTGGGATGGCTTCAATTCAGTCCAACGAAGTAGCTATACAGTAATGCGCTGGGACTTGAGTAAATGTCGATGGTATGCGCTCTCACGAAACGGAGTGTTGTTGTTTATGGGAGCACGTCAGTACATAGGCCAGCAGGTGACGGCCCTCTGCTATGTATCGTCTCCTAAGTCCACGTGTCACTGCCAGAGATGAGAGTGACCGATACGTTCAAGTTTGTCATTTGGTGTTTGGTAATTAGAAATCTCTTTGGTGATGCATTAGTGACACGGGTAGAGGACCGTGGAAAACCAGTTAGAAGGAGAAGGAATGATGTCTTAGTGTTAGTTAATGATACTGAAGGGACTGGGGAAGGAATGGGACGTAAGGAAAAGAGAGTTGAGAGATAGAAGACCATGGAAAACTAGCTGACAAAAGAAGGAATGATGTCTTAGTGTTAGTTAATGATACTGAAGGGACTGGGGAAGGAATGGGACGTAAGGAAAAGAGAGTTGAGAGATAGAAGACCATGGAAAACTAGCTGACAAAAGAAGGAATGATGTCTTAGTGTTAGTTAATGATACTGAAGGGACTGGGGAAGGAATGGGACGTAAGGAAAAGAGAGTTGAGAGATAGAAGACCATGGAAAACTAGTTGGAAGGAGAAGGAATGATGTCTTAGTGTTAGTTAATGATACTGAAGGGACTGGGAAGGAATGGGACGTAAGGAAAAGAGAGTTGAGAGATAGAAGACCATGGAAAACTAGCTGACAAAAGAAGGAATGATGTCTCAGTGTTAGTTAATGATACTGAAGGGACTGGGGAAGGAATGGGACGTAAGGAAAAGAGAGTTGAGAGATAGAAGACCGTGGAAAACTAGCTGACAAAAGAAGGAATGATGTCTTAGTGTTTTCAGGTAGTGATATTAAACGGATTGGGGCAAGGAAAGAGAAGTAAAGAAAGGAAAGATAAGAGACAGAGACCAAACAAAACTAGTTAACAAGACTGAGAATGATGTGTTAGGCTGCTCGATGCGATTGTGTTAAAAATTTTTTTTTTTTTTTTACAGCTAAGGAGACAGTTCAAGGGCGTAAAAAAACAAACAAACAAACAAAAAAAAAAAAGCCCGCTACTCACTGCTCCCGAACAGAGGTCAAAGTAGTGTCCAAAACGAGAGGTCAATTTCGGGAGGAGAGGTGTCCCGATACCCTCTGCAGTACCTGAAAATAAATATGCTAATTCTCGCATCTGCAAAGCCATTCACGTCAGCTTGTGCAGGTATATGCTATTGGTGAGGGAGAAATACTCATATAGACATTATAAGAAAAAAAAAAGTTATGATGTGCAGAATTTGACTAAGAATGAAACCTGAGGAACTTTTGAAAGAGGTATCGTTCTAACCTGACAACCTTGTGTATTGAGAGTGATATACATATACATATATATCAACATTCTTAGAAAACAGCTGAATCTGACCGCGCACGTAAACTAAGGAACTTGAGACTGACTTGACGCCCCGATCTGGCAACCTTGATCATCGTGTCTTGAACGTGATATACACACACATATATATCAACATTCTTAGTAAACAGCTGAATCTGACCGCGCACCTAAACTGAGGAACTTGAGATTGACTTGACGCTCCGATCTGGCAACCTTATTCATCGTGTATTGAGACTGACAGACCAGCGTTGTGCAAGTCAGGCCAGAGGTCCACGAGGCATGCACGGACGATCAAGCAGACTGTCAAGTGTCCACGTGTCGCACTATCACTGAGCCGAGGGTTATTGATGTGCGCTGAGTGAGTGACGGGCGTTGCGTAAGTCAGCCAGGCTACACCACGGATCGGATTCCCTCTCAGACGCTATCGGCACTCACCACAACTGTTTCCAAAGGCCACAATATCCCTCACTCTTTTTCCGTCAACGAGTTTTCCATGGATTTATATTTTCTTTTCTTCTTTCTGGTTCTCTTTCCTTCTCTGATCACTGAAATATCTCTTTTATCACAAACACAACCTTGCTTCCTTGACTCGTATTCCTCACATCAAGTATTTCCAAAGCCACAATATCCCTCACTCTTTTTCTCTCAACTAGTTTTCCATGGATTTATATTTTCTTTTCTTCTTTCTGGTTCCCTTTCCTTCTCTGATCACTGAAATATCTCTTCTAATCACTAACACAACCTTCCTTCACCCGTGTTCTCAGGACGCTTTCGGCTCTCACATCAAGTATTTCCAAAGGTCACAAGGATGCTTAGTCGGGTTCTCATAATCTTTTCTTCACGTCCTTGGTGCAGAAGCCTTGTCAAACTGTCACTAGGCTCATCATACTACCCTTGGAATTGTTAACGCGACCTCCACTAAAGCCTTATCAGAGGTGGGTGTGTAAGCCCCTAAGTGTTTAAGAACTTGATGGTCCAGGTTCTCAGAATGCGCAGCCTCCACCAAGGTGAGATATACGACTCGTTCAGCAAGATCTTACTCCCGGCACATACCTCGAACAGAAGGCATCCCCACTGGCCCAATGCAGTGTTGAAACCTAGGAAACATAGAGATGAAATGAACTAAGTGGATTCTTGAAGCCGATCCCATAAAATTGACGTGAATTGTACGAAATCTTCTCGTGTGACCTTCATTTGTTTTTTCGTCCTGACCAAGCAAGGTAAATCTACAAACACACAAACCTGTCCACATTGTTCGGTGCTGAGAGCCCTTAACCCGGTAGCTGCGGTGATCATGTTTCTTAAAGGCCCTTCCCTCTAAGCGAGAAAAATGAGAAAAATCATCACTCACACAAACTATTTCATAATATATATCAACGCATTTGTGATCAGTTTTTGCATCATCTATTTTTGGGGGTTTATATCATGACACAAATTTGGCCTGTCGCTGCTACACGGTAAAGCCACAAATTTGGCCCGTCGCTGCTACCGGGTTAAGAATCTTTGAACACGGGCTGTTGTTAGTGTGGAAGTGGGTTGTGATGCGGTGTGGAAAACTATCTCTGAGCGGAACGGAAGCGTGTGTAAGGAGGTCGTCACTCTGGACCGACAACAGGATGAATAAAATGAAGAGAGATGTTTGGGTTACGGTATTAGATAGCTATTAAAGGGGGATGTGTGTGTGTGTGTGTGTGTGTGTGTGTGTGTGAGAGAGAGAGAGAGAGAGAGAGAGAGAGAGAGAGAGAGAGAGAGAGAGAGAGAGAGAGAGAGAGAGAGAGAGAGAGAGAGAGAGAGAGAGAGAGAGAGAGAGAGAGAGAGAGAGAGAGAGAGAGAGAGAGAGAGAGAGAGAGAGAGAGAGAGAGAGAGAGAGAGAGAGAGAGAGAGAGAGAGAGACACACACACACACACACACACACACACACACACACACACACACACACACACACATCTCCCCCTGGGTCCCCCCCCACCCCTCCACACACAGCAAACACCATCTCCATCAAACACACACACACACACACACACACACACACACACATCTTCCCCCCCCCCATAGCTCCCCCCTATCCCCTCCACACACAGCAAACACCATCTCCATCACACACACACACACACACACACACACACACACACACACACACACACACACGTACTACGATAACAACAACAAAATCACAAAAGGCCTTGCACACATAAATCATCATGCACAATACACTCCCTTGAACACCCCAACTTCAAGGAGCAAAGGGGGTGATGAATGCGTATCAGTACCCGGAGAATTGCCTGCAGTACTATCACCAACGCGGTCTCTCCCTTGTAGCCACGCGTCCGACACTTGCTGGAGTTGCGAGGAGTGGGAGGAACTTGAAAGGGGAAGACGCTGGCAGTCATACTAAAGGGCCGTTATCTTAATCAATTCTGCCCTCAGCCACACACATTTAACAAGGCTTTCGTAGGAGTGGGAGGAACTTGAAAGGGGAAGACGCTGGCAGTCATACTAAAGGGTCATATTCCTAATCAATTCTGCCCTCAGCCACACACATTTAACAAGGCTTTCGTAGGAGTGGGAGGAACTTGAAAGGGGAAGACGCTGGCAGTCATACTAAAGGGTCATATCCCTAATCAATTCTGCCCTCAGCCACACACATTTAACAAGGCTTTCGTGGGAGGGGATTACTTTGAAAGGGTGATATGCCGAGAGTCTTACTATAGGGCCATATTCTTAAACATTTCTGAGTCCAAGCACAGATATTTAACAAGGCTTTCGTAGGAGTCATTGTGGGCATTTTCATGGGTAGTTGTATGACCCTGGTGGTAGTGTGGAAGGGTAAGAAGAAGCCGGGAGCTATAATTATGTGGTCGGGTTTCTCAAGACACACACCCACACCCCCCCTCTCAATTAGCACCTTCCAAAGGCCTAAAAAGAGTAAGTCGGGTTCTCAAGAGTGTTTTTTTTTACGTTCGTGGTACAAAGGCTTAATGAAAATGCCCACAACTCCTAGGAAAGTCTTGTCCTATGTGTGTACTTGGGAGCTGA
>NC_066559.1:12438126-12475626 GCF_024679095.1 Eriocheir sinensis
GCTTTGATATATATTATGAAATGGTTTGTGTGAGTGATGATTTTTTCTCATTTTTCTCGCCTAGAGGGACCATTAAGAAACAATACCCTCGCTGCTACCGGGTTAAGCACAGGCTGTACAATGGCATACTTCAAGCAGGAAGGAAAGGTAGATGTTGACAGGCAGAGACGAAAGAGTTTGACCAGGCAGGGTCTCAGCACGGAAGCACAGTTTTTAAGGACAATAGGAAGCACTCCATCAGGTCCATAAGCCTTCTGAGAGTTGAGGCCAGAGAGGGCATAGAAAACATCATTTGGAAGAATTCTAATAACAGGCATAAAGGAGTCAGAAGGTGGATAAGTAAGAGGAATATGCCCAGAATCGTTCAGGGTGGAGTTCTTACAGAAAGTTTGAGCGAAGAGTTCAGCCTTAGAGACAGATGAGACGGCAGTGCTGCCGTCAGGGTTAAGGAGAGGAGGGAAAGAGGAAGAAGTGAAATTGGAGGCTAGATGCCAGAAGTCACGGGAAGAATTAGAAGAAGCAAGATGTTGACATTTTCTTGAAAGAGTTCGAGTCGGAGGCAGGAGGAAATACAGAAGAAGGAAGATTGTTCCAGAGTTTACCAGCGTGAGGGATGAAAGAGTGAAGATGCTGGTTAACTCTCGCATAAGGGGTTTGGACAGTATATATAGGGATGAGCATGAGTAGAAAGTCGCGTACAGCTGGGCCGCTGGAGGGAGGGAGGCATGCACTTAACAAGTTCAGAGGAGCAGTCAGCATGAAAATATCGATAGAAGATAGAAAGAGAGGCAACATGGCGGCGCAAATTAAGAGGTAGAAAACTATCAGTAAGAGGAGGAGAGCTGATGAGACGAAGAGCCTTAGACTCCACTCTGTCCAAGAGAGCTGTGTGAATGGAGATCCCCCCACATGTGAGATGCATACTCCATACGAGGGCGGACAAGGCCCCTGTATATGGATAGCAACTGTGCGGGGGAGAAGAACTGGCGGAGACGATACAGAACGCCCAACCTCGAGGAAGCTGATTTAGTAAGAGACGAGATGTGAAGTTTCCAGTTAAGATTTTGAGTTAAGGATAGATCTGACATGTGGGAATGATATGTGCCAATGTTCAAATGGTTTTAATAAGTAATAAGGATTTTTGTTGAGTGAAGTGGCACATGGAGGAGATAATAGTTTCATGGCTTAACACATGACAGGAAGAGTTAGTTAGCAGGCAGGGCTTGGGTATGACTGACATTGCAGAAACGGAATTTTAGATATTTAGTGTGGCAAACATTGACAAATGTTTTAGTATGGACTGAACATCAAATCGGTGTTTGTAGATCTGACATTATATCCGTCATGAGTCTCCAGTTGTATCCTCTCCCCCATCTCCTGAAGATATTATTCTTGTCAGGCAATCTAGTGAAACCTTCCATCGAAGCTGGCGTGCAGACATAATGTCACTGCTTAGATTCACTGTCCTTATAGCAATGAAATTACATGCACATATATTATTATTTAGATTGTGATGAAATATTTTGTATGTATTTTCAGACATGAAAGTGAAAATTGCTGCAAAGCAGTCTGCCGTCTTCGCCGGGATGCAAGGTAGCTCAAAACCCTAGGGTTGTTACAACTCCTGGGGCAGTTTGCCAGAAGTAGCAATTTTTTTTATCCAACAGGGGTGGATTTTTTTCTAAGGTCAGTTCAACATGCTGTTGCAAGATGCCAAGATCTAAGCTTAGTAGGAGATATGGGTAATAAAGAGAAGAGGTTTGCTATGGCCTTATACTATCAAAGTCCAAATGCTAATAGATTTCTAAGCACAGTTTTTCACTTGCCTTCTCAGTTTCAACATTTCACTCATGGCTCAGAGGTATTTCAGTATTTTATATATTTTTACGTCGCGGCCTATTGCGCCGGTAGGTTTTCCCGGTGGGGCATGATGGTCGGCCCAACCTGTTCTGGCGTAGGCGAGTGTTTATAGTGGCACCATCTTGCATTGGCTCATGCTGCCCTCCCGGAGCTCATCTTATCCCTAGAATCTCGAGTCCAGGTTGATAGGTGGTCTTCTGGACAGCTTGTGGGTAGTTTTAAGCCACTGGCGGCGGCTGAAAAATCCCAGCTTGGTGGCACCGGGCGGGGATTGAACTCGCGTCCTCCTGAACGCGCGCGTCACTCTGTCGACTCAGCCACCGCCTCCCCTAAATGTTGGTTGGAGCAAACAGACCTGACAGCCCTTCAGCAAAGAGCATAGGCTTTGTCAAAAGAAGAGATACTTTGTGGATTTGCCATTATTGTTACGTCAATAAATTTTGTCCATACTTTTGCCAAATATTGCATGTAATGCAATCCATTGTTGGTTTTGCCTGTTATAAATCAGATCATGTTCACAGCTCACAAGCTTTGAATATCTGCCATTGTTTATTTCAGGTGTAATGTAAGCGTTTGTTCTCTGCCATACCCAACAGTATTCAATGCTTTATTGTGGATTTTGCCTGTTATATTTAATCTTGTTTAGGTAACAAGCTTTTGGTGTCTGCTCTTACCTAATATGAGCTGCAGTGACACTTGGCTTGGTTTCATAATGTGAAATACAGAAAGTAATTTCATCACACTAATTGTCTATCACCACGTGTCTGGAATAATTAATGTGGATTCCAGAATTAATATTGTTTGTATTACAGCATGTTTTTTTTTTGTTATGCTTTATATGATATACCTAATCACATAGGTATGATTTTTTTTTTTACAAAATGTAATGGGCAGTTGATATTCTTGACTAATGCCTCATAAACCTTGTGATTTTTTTTATTTTTGAGGGGGGGGTCAGAGAGTGGTTTGTTTGATTGGCCAGTTCAAGGAGTTTCATATCAAATGATTTTATTACATCCAACTGCAATGTGTGCTAAAAAACATATTTTATTACATCCAACTTTAATGTCTTCTTCCTGCAATAAATGCTACATGTTTACTGATGTAGCTTTATGAATACATATCACTTCGTCTTGTAATTTGGTATGTCACATACTGCAACATAACTTTCCTGCTATTTCTTACATTATGAGTTGCCTTATTTTTGTCTCATTTGCTTTTTATCATGTGCCTCCACTGCATAGTCGTGCGTGCCTTTACTGAGCTTAATATCTTAATGACACTGACACCAAGATCAGACCTGTAAGATCATACCATCTCCTACATCCCATTTTAACTTCCATGTCAGCTATCTCCCAGGACCACCAAGTTATTGTATGCATTCCATTTAAGGCAACTCATGTGTTACCTTCTTGATGTCCTCCATTATGTATTTCAGCATGTTTTATGATGTTGTGTTTTATATTGATGTGCCTTTGCAACATTTTTATACAGTTTTATTGCATATAGCGCACCATTGTTGGTTTTGCCTGTTATATATCAGATCCTGTTCAGTTACCAAGCTTTGAGTGTCTACCATTGTTTATTTCAGTTGTAATGCTTCTTGAAGCTTTGTTCTAGCCCTGCCAAACAGTAGTATGCACTTGTTTGCCATTAGCTGGCACTTGTACAGATTTGTGCATATTTTACTCAGCTAGAATAGCATGCACACACACACACATTGTACACATATATATATGTATATATATATATATATATATATATATATATATATATATATATATATATATATATATATATATATATTTATATATATATATATATATATATAGATCCATATATATATCTATATATATATATATATATATATATATATATATATATATATATATATATATATATACATATATATATAGAAAATGCTTGCTACACTTTATTTTTTTCTAAAATAACATAAATTGATATATAGATAATACCTAATAAAAACATAAGAAGAAATAAATTTTCTTTACCCCATTAGTAAATCATTTTACAATAATGAAAAGAACAAGTAAAGGCTGGATAGGTGCAGGTAGGTAAAAATAGTAGAGCTGAAAAATTACGTTTTCGGTGGGCCCCAATAGGTGGCGTTACTTCCGCACGCTCGAAGTATTACTACATACCACCATCTCCTCTAATATAGTCTCCTTGGTCGGTACCCTCCCTTCCCTTTTCACGAGCCTGTGGTCTCTCCTCGGAGGGACGCACGCGCTTAAACCTTGACTGACCCCATATATGGCCCGTATCACAACCCGTGAGGTGGCGACAATATTTGAAAAAAGCTCCACGCATGGGAGACACGTTAGTCCTCGTCGACAGGCCGACTTGATCTGCTAGGCTGACGTCAGCCGATAGAGTCGGTCTGTCGGCATCCTCCCCTCCTCTTCATGACAGTGGTGCCTCCTCGGAGGGACTATAGGCGTCACCACTCTGAGGTGGCGAGAAATATTGAAAAAAGCTCTGAGGAGGAGAGGACGATACCAGAAGGATAATCTACTACTTTTCCTCTCTAAACATTAGTGGATTCAATATGACAAAGCTCACAGCTTTGTTTTATGGATGGGGAACTGAGTACTTACTGTAAACCGAGTAATATGTTTTTTTTTTTTTTTTTTTACAGCAAAGGAGACAGCTCAAAGGCAACAAAAAGTAAACATTAATAAAAAAGCCTGCTACTGCTGCTCCTAAAAAGAATCCAAAGAGGTGGCTGAAAGATAGGTCAGTTTTGGAGAGAGGTATCTGATACCTCCTCTGAAAGAGTTCAAGTCGTAGGCAGGAGGAAATACAGATGAAGGAAGATTGTTCCAGAGTTTACCAGCGTGAGGGATGAAAGAGGAAGATGCTGGAAGATGCTAACTCTGCATAAGGGTTTGGACAGTCGAGGGATGATCATGAGTATAAATTCGCTTGCAGCTGGGCAGCGGGAGTTGGGGAGGCATGCAGTTAGCAAGTTCAGAAGAGCAGTCAGCGTGGAAATATCGATAGAAGATAGAAAGAGAGGCAACATTGCGGCGGAATTTAAGAGGTAGAAGACTATCAGTATGAGGAGGAGAGCTGATGAGACGAAGAGCCTTAGCCTCCACTCTGTCCAGAAGAGCTGTGTGAGGGAGCCCCCACACATGAGATGCATACTCCATACGAGGGCGGACAAGGCCCCTGTATATGGACAGCAACTGTGCAGGGAGAAGAACTGGCGGAGACGGCAGAACGCCCAGCCTCGAGGAAGCTGATTTAGTAAGAGATGAGATATGAAGTTTCCAGTTGAGATTTTGAGTTAAGGATAGACCGAGGATGTTTAGTGTTGAGGAAGGTGATAGCTGGGTGTTGTCAAAGAATAGGGGATAGTTGTTTGGAAGATTGTGTCGAGTGGATAGGTGGAGAAACTGTGTTTTGAGGCGTTGAAGGACACCAGGTTCTTCTTGCCCCAATCGGAAATAATAGTAAGGTCTGAGGCTAAGCGTTCTGCAGCCTCCAGCCTTGAGTCGTTAAGTTCCTGAAGGGTGGCTTCTATTAAAAGAAGTTGAATAATGCAGAGTGGAATCATCGGCGTAGGAATGGATAGGACAGTTCGTTTTGGAAAGAAGATCATCAATGAACAACAGAAAAGAGGGAGATAGGACAGAACCCTGTGGACACCACTGTTAATAGATTTAGGAAGAACAGTGACCGTCTACCACGGCAGAAATAGAACGGTCAGAAAGGAAACTGAGATAAAGGTACAGAGAGAAGGATAGAAACTGTAGGAGGTAGTTTAGAAAGAAGATTTGTGCCAGACCCTATCAAAAGCTTTTGATATGTCCAGCGCAATAGCAAAGTTTCACCGAAACGGCTAAGAGAGGATGACCAAGAGTCAGTTAAGAAGGCTAGAGATCACCAGTAGAACGCCCTTGCGGAACCCATACTGGCGATCAGATAGAAGGTCAGAGTGGAAAGGTGCTTTGAATCTTCCGTTAAGGATTGATTCAAAAGCTTTAGATAGACAAGAAAGTAAAGCAATAGGACGGTAGTTTGAGGGATTGAGCGGTCACCCTTCTAGGTACAGGCTGTGTGAAGGCATACTTCCAGCAAGAAGGAAAGGTAGATGCTGACAGGCAGAGGCGAAAGAGTTTGACCAGGCAGGGTGACAGCACGGAGGCACAGTTTTAAGGACAATAGGAGGCACTCCATCAGGTCCATAAGCTTCTGAGGATTGAGGCCAGAGAGGCATAGAAACATCATTTTGAAGAATCTTTATAACAGGCATAAAGGAGTCAGAGGGGGATGAGTAGGAGGAATATGCCCAGAATCGTCCAGAGGGAGTTTTAGAAAAGTTTGAGAGAAGAGTTCAGCCTTAGAGATAGATGAGACGGCAGTAAGGCTGTCAGGACTGAGGAGTGAGGGAAAGATGAAGAAGTGAAGTTGGAGGAGATGTTTTGGCTAGATGCCAGAAGTCACTGGACGAGTTAGAGAAAGCAAGGTTTTGACATTTTCTATTAATGAAAGAATTTTTGGTTAGTCGGAGAATAGATTTGGCACGATTTCTTGCAGAAATTAAAACTTCATAATTAGCATTAGTTTGAAGGCTCTGGTATTTTTGTGAGCTACCTCTATCATTGACAGCACGAGAACAAGTGATTAAACCAAGGCTTTTTAGCGTGAGGAGTAGAGAAGAACGAGAATGTATGCTCATTCCAGAGACAATCACCTCTGTGATGCGCTGAGCACACACAGAGGGTCTCTATCCTGGAAGCACAATCATTCCACGGGAATGGAAAGTACATCTCAGGTCGTCCCACCGAGCTGAAGCAAAATGCCAGAAGCATCGCCTCTTCGGTGGGTCCAGAGGGTGTACAGGAGCGATAGGACAGGATGCAGAAATAAGATTGTGATCGGAGGAGCCCAACGGAGAGAACAGTTTGACAGAATAAGCAGAAGGGTTTGAGGTAAGGAAGAGGTCTAGAATGTTGGGCCGATCTCCAAGACGGTCAGAATACGTAGGGTGCTGGACCAACTGCTCTAGGTCGTTGAGGATAGCAAAGTTGTAGGCTTGTTCACCAGGATGGTCAGTGAAAGAGGATGAAAGCCAAAGCTGGTGAGAATATTGAAATCTCCTAGGATGGAGATTTCAGAAGGGAGAGGGTCAAGATGTGCTCCACTTTTAGAATTCAAATAGTCAAAGAATTTACATAGTTGGTAGAGTTAGGAGAGATAAACAGCACAGATGTATTTAGTAACAGAATGACAGTGAAGTCTTAACCAGATGGTGGAAATTCAGAAGAGTCAAGGTCGTGGGCACGAGAGCAGTGATGTCGTTGCGCACGTAGGCGCAACATCCAGCTTGGATTGAAATTTAGGATAGAGATAGTAGGAGGGAACAGAGTAGAGATTGCTGTCAGTAGCCTCAGAAACCCAAATCGGTAAGGAAGAGAAGGTGAGGTTGAGAGGAGGAGAGATGAGGTTCCACAGAATGAAAATTAGAGCGCCACTATAAACACTCGCCTGCGCCAGAACGGGCTGGGCCGACCATTAGACCCACTGTATATATATATATATATATATATATATATATATATATATATATATATATATATATATATATATATATATATATATATATATATATATATATATATATATATATATATATATATATATATATATATATATATATATATATATATATATATATATATATATATATATATATATATATATATATATATATATATATATATATATATATATATATATATATATATATATATATATATATATATATATATATATATATATATATATATATATATATATATATATATATATATATATATATATATATATATATATATATATATATATATATATATATATATATATATATATATATATATATATATATATATATATATATATATATATATATATATATCAGTGACATCTCATGTGATGGACAGCTTACTCTTTTGATTTTGCGGCGCCCTTGTCCCTGAGCCGCGAATTTATGAAAATCAACCGCTTGGGTTTGAATCGTCATAACTCCCTTATTTCTGGGGCTACAGTAAAGTTTTTGGTATGAATCGACGGCAAAATGGAAGGTCTATATTTGTTAATAAGCTACCGGGCTCGAAAACTTACTTAATAGGGTCAAATATCGAATAAATTTGAAAAAAAATACTCGGAAAAAACTATGTTTGAGTTTCCAACCTTGAAACCCACTCATTTTTCTGAGAATTTCAAAAACTTTATTTAACAAATAATTTAGCCCTGCCAATGTGCTTTCCAATATGGTGCATAACATTCCCCTCTTCCCGGTAGTTTCGTCGCTAGAGCTCAAAACGTAAACCCTGTCGAGATCGATTTTGACGAACTTCAAACACTTTGCCGTTTTTGTCTACTGTGGCCTTGCTAGTCCCTTTTGCAGGCTTTAATTTGGCATGTAGCCTTCCTTTGTAATGTAGTGTGACCAACCCGAAGGATGTTTTGATAGCTCGATTCCAAGTTCGTCGTTGAGCCGTCACAAAATAGTCTCTTTTTCGGCCCTTTTGCCGCGATTTGGAGCCTACGATTATGGATGAGTCAAATCTAGAAAGGACCATTGCACCCCCTGATGAACAGACTGCTGAGCCTGAACAAAAACGATTTGATGTGGTAATACAAGGCTCAAAGAGGTGGAAAGATATTTTAGTTGAAGTGGGAAGTTACAGCTATGCAAAAGATGGAGATGTTAACCGCAACGAGGAACAAAGGTGGCGACGCTGTATCCGCAACAAAATTATCCAGTGCAAGGCTTCGGTAACACAGGCAGGAGAACAGCTCAGAATAGGAGCCCACCAACACGTGTGTAGTCCCAGTCAGCGGCCTAGCCAGGATTTCAGTTAGGGGGGGGGGCACAATCTTTACCAGTCTCTCTCTCAATACTGATAAGGATCTACACCAGTGGTTCTTAACCTTTTTCATCGTATGACCCCCTGAGACTCTCCAGGGTATTGCCGTGACTTCTATAATAAATTTTGTAATGGTGACCTTTGTGTAAAGGTAAGGTAAAACGAAACTATATATTTGAAGATCCTGATTTATAGAAAATATTACAAATAAAAGACCTTGAAAAATGCCACAGATCCCCTACAAGTGATATTTCAAAATCCATGGAACTAATGCACATAAAATAAAACCTAATTTTTCAACCAGTGGAAGGATTGACATTGTTTTGCAGTTATAAGTAACATCAAAGCGAGGATCAGTGCTCAACAGGCAACACCTCATGTAGCTGTCAGTCACAAGTCTACTGCGTGCCTTCGTTTTCAGTGCCATCATTGATGAGAATCCAGCCTCGCAGCGATAGGTCGAGGTTCAGTATGGTCAGTGCACGCACCGAAAAAAGAGGATAGTCGTCCTTCAGTGTCGCCCAAAATGTCGGAAGCTCTTGTTCAGAAAAATCGACTTTCAACTGAGTATCCTCACGAATTTGAAGAAATTCTACCTTCGCAGAAACATCAGTATCACAGATGGCACTGATGGTCTGGATATCCACGCATCAGTACAGCGGTCATCCAGTCCTGGAAAGTAACTTTCGATGGCGTCATTCACCGCCAGAAGATGAGCTGAGATCTCCTCACGGAAACTGCATTCAGCTTCTGCCATAGAGTCTTGGATAGTTATCATCTGAGGGAAGAAAGTTGTGTCACTGTCCAGAGCTGAACTCTTTTCACGTAAAGTTGAATCTTACACTTGAATACTGCCACTTTGTCACGAACTGTGTGCACCATTGCAAGGTTTCCTTGGAGTGAAATGTTCATGTTGGGAATTCACTTCAGAGAAGAAATCAGCCAAATAGGCAACCTTTGTTACGAAACAGTCATCTTGCATCATTTCATGAAGATTTTCTTTCGAGGTACGACCTTGTTGCAACAGCATCGTTATTTCCTCTCGAAGTTGCAGCACACGATTCAGAACTTTGCCACGTGAGAGCCAACGTACCTCCGTGTGAAACAGGAGAACAGAGAAGTCAGAGCCCATTTCTTCACAAAGCACTTTAAAAATCCTTGAAGTTGTTGCGCTCCCTCGGATATGGTTCACAATTTTCACAACGTCTTTGAGCACTTCTTCAAGTCCAGGTGGGAGTGTCTTCATCGCCAAAGCATAAAGATGAATCATGCAATGAGTGAAGGAGACATGCGGAGCAACATTCTTCATGAAGGCTTTGAACCCGGATTTGTAACCAATCATGGAAGGAGCCCCATCTGTACACAGACCGACAAGTGCTTCCCAACTCAGCCCATGTTTAATAAGGAGAAAGGCTTCTAGGATTTTGAAAATATCCTCTCCACGAGTTGTTGTGGCCACTGGCTCAGAGTACAAGTACTCATCCTTCAAATCTTCCTTGTCAAGGTAGCGATCATAACAATAAATTGGGAACCTGAGGCAACATCCGTCGACTCATCCAGTTGCAAGGAATAAACAGGACTACTCTTCACAGCACTCACCACTTGCAGGAGAATATCCTCACTCATGTCCGAGTTCCTACTTTTGACTATATCATTCAAAAGGGAAATTGCCCTCAACTTGTGTGCCTGCTGTTCTACAAGAATCATCTTCATTGCTTCCAGAATGCAAGGCTTAATCAGATTTTCACCAATGGTATGAGGCTTCTTGGTCTGCGCGATTTTTAGAGTAATTCTGTATGAAGCCTCCAGCGCGCTCCTTTGTTCTGACGAGCGAACTGACCAGTGGAATCGATGCGACTGGCCTTCAGAGCAGCTTCTTTTCGCTTGAAGTAGTCCAAGCTCTTGTCCACCAGTTGGCTATGGTAAGACTCGAAATGAACCTTCAGTTTGCTTGGCCTCATACTTTCATGACTCAAAACCTTGGTGCAACTGCTGCGCCTTGGGAGTCACAGCCAGGAGCGGAGCACATACAGACCCCGCCCCCGTAGCTATGATCTGACTATATAACTGACTGATTGTGGTTGGTGTTTTCAGCAGCTGGCCGCTTCACATACATGAAATAAATTATTTTCTCCCAAACCCTCCGCGACCCCTCGAGAAACCCAAAACGACCCCCCCAGTGGGTCACGACCTCCGGGTTAAGAACCTCTGATCTACATTATTTGGGCGGTCACAGCCATGCACGGCATGTCATTCTCGAGAACTTCCAACAAACCCACAATAAAGGAGTTCCTGAAGGGGGGGGGGGGCACGTGCCCCCTGTACCCCCCCCTGGCTACGCCACTGATCCCAGTGACAGTGAACTACCAGCAAGGAAGATAAAAGCACAGCTGAGGCAACAGGGACTCGAGAAACCATTTGTATCGGGAACAGCACTTGTGAAAGATGCACTGCAACAACATCTGCCAGTTGATTCCTATTACACATCTGCCATCGATGTCTGCCCTTGTCCGTTTCACCAACAGAGTCGGACAGAAGCGTCGCCCCGCACAGCCAAGAGACCTTAAATTCGAGTGGGTGGGGGATGCTCTTCTTTTTCTATAGAAAAATTCAAGACCTTGGTTTGGCACGCACATACAGGTCGAAAAGATACATTGCCTATTTTCTTAAGGAATTGAGGAGCCTATATACCCTTTCTACCTGCGGAACAAATTGCATCGACATTTCAAGATTTCCATGATCTCCTTCAACCAAGCCACCCACAACCTCTACACCACCTGATGCAGTACACAAAAGACACATGGATTAATGGCAAGTGGACTCCAACAGACTGGTCTGTGTACAGTATGGCTGTCCGCACCAATAAAGACCTCGAGGGTTATCACCATGGCTTAATTCGGTTGTGTGACAAAAATGGTGGTAACACATTAGTTTATATGAATTGATTCATGTTCTTTTTAAGGAATGCAAACTAGTTTCCATGCAGTGTCAGTTAGTTTCAGAGGAGAAACTTAAACGATACCAAAGAAAAACTTACAGGGAGTATCAATCACAATTCATAAATCTTTAACATCTGGAATGATTACGCTGAAAGGAAAATAAGCCCTCGCACCCTGTTAAAACTAATGTCAAAACTTCGCGGACCCTCCTCTGATCGAAACACTGCCCAGCCCTGAGAATCAAGCTACGAATGACCAGGAGTAATTTTAGTTTTTTTTTTTTTTTGTGTGTGTGTGTGTATTTCGTTGGGGATATACCCCAAGGGAGGAAGGCGGTGCATGCCGCGCAACCACCCATATGGCTGGTAGAGAGATGCCCAATTCTTTCAAGGAGGAGGCCCAACAACGGGGCTGAGGGTGTCGGAAAGAGCCCACCTTTCCACCTTCATGGCACCGTGGAGGTCTCGAACCTACGCTCTAGCACCCCGCCGAAGCGCAAGCCGGAGACTCTATCACGGGACCACGGGAGCCCCCCATTTAGTGTTTTAACTCGATTTTAATGCATAACAATGATTTTAAATCCTTTTGCAAATTACATTTCAATGCATTTTAATGTCATCTTTTTCATTTGCATGTGTGTACCTTTCTGCTAGAAATAAATGTCTTTTGTTATTTTCCCATGTTTAGTTTTTTTCACATTTCACATTTTTCACAAATATTTCACATTTTACCCAATAACAAAGAAAACAGTACCAAGAATCGCCTCCCCAGTGTTCAGAGCCTATGTAGGAATGGCCCATATAATCTTTGACCGTGGGACGGTTCGCCGAATTTTCGGCGAACCGTCCCGAGACCGTCGGCGAAGTGGCACGCTGGCGAACCGTTGTCCTGAGATATAGTGCGACTGTGCCTTACTCTCTTACTCGCTAGTGATAACCTGTGACCTGCTGGGCAGCGACACCCTCAGCTCCAGCACTGCCTTCCGAGCCCTCAAGTGTACACAGACCTTCCTACAGAAGTCCGGACAGCTTGACAGGATCTAGCCCCTTATCCGGGGGGCCATATTCACTACAAGCACAGCCGCAAGCAATCTGTACTGCCGGGACTTCAGAGGCCGTGGCCCCACCTAAAACACCGAAGAAAAAGAAATCTGCAAAATGGGTCTGGAGGCCGTTGTCCCCACAGCCTAATTAGCCCCTTCAAACACTCCAGAGGACCTGTGCAACCTGCAAGAGCCCTTCTCAAGAATGAATTCTGCGTGTATTGACAGCTGGACAGTGGCACAACTAAGAATTAAAATATCTCAAAGACAGAGGTGCACCATTTTCAAACTTTAGTAAACATGAACTACTTCACATGGTTAAAAACTGCATGGTATGGCCTCATCTGGTTAGTGTTAGAGAGGCCAACAACGATGAAAGTATACTCTCACAAAAAAGAAGGGTAGAAATTAATGGGAAAATGGAAATATTCCCAGAGCCCCTTTCACTGACTGAATGGAAAGAACACCTTGAGGCAATGCCACCAGTTTCTGAAGAAAAAGCCATGCTTTATCTTATCTTCAAGATGAACTGGTCCCAAACAAGGATCAGTAACTGGAAAAAGGAAAGGGGTTACAGCCTCTTCCTTAGTAAACATATTCATGAAGTGAGAATGAAGGAGACGGGACATGGTTTTCACATCGTCAAGGGAAAATGCATGCGTCAAACTGCGCAGCAAGAAGCCCCATATGTAGTGTGGATTCTGGCAACAGAGGAAGGAACAATTGCATGTGCTGGCTGCCAGTGCATAGGGTGAGTAAATATACAGTGCATATCTTTGTAATAAATTCACTATCTGCCAAAACACTTACTATACAATTGCTGGTGTACTGAAGAATTTAATTTTTGACAGAATTTATATGTTTTTTACTACCTTGCAATCATTATATATATACGTGCTCATTTTTTGCTGAAATAATATTTTAGTTAGACCTTAGGCTACAATATATATAGCCATACGCCTCCATGGTCTTGTGGTCAGTGTGCCTGGCTTCTACTCCATGGGCCTGGGTTCGAATCCTGGCCCGGGAAGTCGGCGTGCAGCTCACCCAGCTGTTCATCCTCCCCCTCGGACTGGTCGATAAATGGATACCTGGGGAAACCTGGGGAAGGTAAACTGTGGTAACCCGGATGTCACACTGGCCCAGTGTCCCAGGGTAATGGGCTCCCTCCCACCACAGGCTCAAGGGTTAATGTTACGGAGATGAGCACCGAGGCCACACGCTGCTACAGCATATGCCCCCAACTTTACCTTTACATACCATAATTTATAATAGGGTCGCACCATTCTGAGATGAAGTCGTGACCTCCATTCACCCCCAGATATTCCCTGGGTCACTAACCTAACATAGACCATGAGATTTCCAATTTTTTACCTTAATATTGCTCCCTGCAAATAATTTCCTTTACCTGTATACTTCCTGAAGTGTTCCATTGAGGGTGTAAGGTTAATCTATATTATAGGACTGTGTGTAATCGAAGATATTAGGAGGTCGGAACTTAGTCTTACACCGATGTGGCTCTAATATATATATATATATATATATATATATATATATATATATATATATATATATATATATATATATATATATATATATATATATATATTGTGTGTGTGTGTGTGTGTGTGTGTGTTTGTTTGTTTGTGTATACCCTAGGGTTTCCTGTTTTGGAGGTTTCTCAGCATCACAGGATTCTGGAACAAATTAGGATTTTTTCCGGGATCCTGGGATTTCCCATATCAGATAATATCTCAGCGAACCAATGCTAATCCTTAATACTTTATTAATGTGGTATAGGTAAATAATTTGATAGGCAATTGCAACTTCATTCTGCTTGTGTACAAGATCCATAAGAAGAAAGACTTTTAGGCAATATGTAACCCTTTTTGAGCATTGATTTTCTTGTGAACTCACGTTTTGCAACAGCATTTATTAGAGATTCCATCTACTGCTGTCAGCCTGCTAACAATTTTCTCCCTGGTCTCATTTTTCATATAGTTGTTTTTTTCTGCATTGGGGTATTATTCTAGTGTTTGCCCATACTCACCCCTCGCAACCAAAATTGGCTAGGGGGCCATTGAGACTTCGGGGAATGCGGTGGTAAACATGAAATGCGTCGCAAATGCATAGTTTTTGAGTTATGAGGGGTTGAAAAATACCCTAGATGTAGGGAAATTCCTTACAATTACTTAGATGTAGGGAAATTTCATACATTCAGGTTTTTTTTTACAACGTACGGAAACCACGCAAGGTAATTATTGAAAATCACTCTGCACCTCGAAAATACGATATTACGCCTCCATATTGTACTTAAGGGCATATTATACATACGGACGATGTGTTTACATGGCAACGCCATTGCAATATGAGCAGCGTTGCCAACGATCCGGTTAGCAATGATACGCTAGGTGAGACCAGGTCCACCACGCGTGGTTATTTATTATTTATTTATTTTGTTTTTTTTTTGGAGCACGCAGCTTTACCTTATACTATTTCCGATGGTACGCTAGGTTAGCGATGGTATGCTTAGTTAGCCATTAGCCCACGCATGTGAGACCAGGTCCACCACGCGTGGTTATTTTTTTTTTAGAACACGCACCTTTACCTAATACTATTACCGATGGTACGCTAGGTTAGCGATGGTACGCTTAGTTAGCCATTAGCCCACGCATGTGAGACCAGGTCCACCACGCGTGGTTATTTTTTTTTTAGAACACGCACCTTTACCTAATATACTATTACCGATGGTACGCTAGGTTAGCGATGGTACGCTTAGTTAGCCATTAGCCCACGCATGTGAGACCAGGTCCACTACACGTGGTTATTTTTTTTTTAGAACACGCACCTTTAAGAGGGGGGGGGTCCAGGGGGGGGCACAGCCCCCCCTTGGATAGCAGGGGGGTCGAGGGGGGCGAAGCCCCTCGTTAGTAAGTCGTAAAGTTCGGTTGGAGTAGTTTAAATATGCTCCCCCACCCAAATACCCCGAGTTCACGCAGGTCCCCCAAGATCGTTGGGGGAAGGGGATTAATTCGGCTTCTTTACTTTTAAGTACTTTTTTTTTTTTTACTATAATATATGGAGGCGTATTATCGTATTCTAGAGGCGCGGAGTCAATATCCACAATCACCTTGTATACTGGGAATACGAGCCCGTGAAGCAGATTCAAAATCCGGTCAGTAAGGATTCACGTGTTCGAACAGCTCGGGCAAGAGGTTCGAGAGCCTGCACTTCCTGCACAAGTTGCAGTATTGTTAAAGGCGTGGTGTTGGATGGATCCCGGCTAGCCGGTGGTTTTACTTGTGTCAGTGATAAACAATGAAGATACACTGTGTTTGGTGCCACGGACTCTACTTGGAGGACAGAAACCTTGCGATGAGGTGACAACCTACTAGTGAGAGGGCATGAGTGTGGTGGAGGCGTTTATGTGAGCACAGATGGCCGCCGGTGCCACGCCAGATGGTGAGGTGAGCATCGTTTGGTGGGTTCACTACGCTTCTCTCCCAAAACAAGCTTGGGGATCCACTGAGTGCGTGGTTTTCGTATGGGAAACACTAAATTCGTCGCAAACGCTTATTTTAGTGGTGGTGGGAGGAAAAATTCCCTAAATTTAGGGAATTTCCCTAGATCTAGGGAGTTTTTATTCCCCCCCACCCCACTAAAAAAATACGCGAATGCGACGGATTTCGTGTCCCCCACCCGAAACCCCGCATTTCCACCAGGTCCCCAGGCTTGTATGGGGGGGAGGGGGGAGTATGGGCAAACACTAGAATTTTACCGCATTTTCTTCACATAACTCACATCAGTGTGCTCTTTGTTTGAAAGACAGAGGCTCAACTGCATTAATGGAATTTTTGTTCCTTAAATGAAAAATTGTACTACTGGTGGACCATACCCGGCACTTTAACCAAATTGCACCTCCAACATTTTGATGATTCCTGATCGAGTATTCAGTCAATCAATATACTGCCATGCATTTGACTTGCTCTCTCTCTCTCTCCTTTTTTTCTTTTTTGTATCAGTGCAAATCTGAAATAAGAATTGAAAAAAAAAATCCTGGCAATTTTTTTTTTTTTCAATATTTTGGCCGGGATACCGAGATCTCGGGAAGGAAACCCTATTGTACACATATAAATGCCTATTGATTGATTCATTGAAACTACTCAGATGAGACATCGGTAAAGGTTCTTCAATATTTTCATCAGGAGATATACAGTATTATGTTTGAATAATGAAATATATTATGTCTTTCAGAGATGATGGTGCCTGCAAACACGTCCTGGCGATGCTCTTCTCCATCGCAGACTGTGTTCAGCATTGAACCAACAAAGAAAATGAGGATGGCAACCAACAGAGCAGCACTGATGTCCTCTGTTCATGGAATCAACCACCTAAGTCTAATCAGTCTAAGTTGGTACTCGACTTAGAGAGAAGGTACGATATATCTTTTATCATCAATCTAGCTAACCTAACCTACTCTCAGTTAATATAACGCAACCTACCCTACCATAACCAAATGTATGCCAAACTAATGTAACAACCTAACATACGCTAACCTAACCCAACATTTCTTTCTTTTTCTTGTATGACTCACCCACTACCTCTTCTCCTGTCTTCCCCTTCCTCCTCTGTCTCCCCGGCCCCCCCCCCTCCCCCCTCTCTCTCTCTCTCTCTCTCTCTCTCTCTCTCTCTCTCTCTCTCTCTCTCTCTCTCTCTTCAATGCAGCCAGGATCAATATTGTTTGATTATAATAATAATGATAATAATTTATTATTTTTATTATTATTTTTATTATTATTATTATTATTATTATTATTATTATTATTATTATTATTATTATTATTATTATTATTATCTCCTCGATTCAAATTTCCACGTGGTAGCTTCGCTGAGGCCTGAGATGCCAGTGCTTAGAGCTTTCCCACGGTCAATGTCTCACTATTACCAGTTGATGTGTTTTGTCTTAAGGAGGCTTTCTAGGTGAAAAAAAAAAAATTTATTCGATAATCAAAGGCTAATATAATTGTACTTTAATTTTGTGTATAATTTATAGGTGCATTGAAGCATTTCAAGGTCCAAAATCAGCCTGGCATTTAATTAAAGCGCCGACCAACTGTCATGTCGCTGTAACTTGAGCAAAATCTTGAATTCAGGGAATTTTGCATGAATACTTAGACACTAAGTTTCCCTCCTCTTCACTTACGTTTTCTCTAATACATGTCTCGTTGAGAGAACGTGAAATGACCTGAAGAAAAAGAAGAAGACTCAGATACTCCCAAAATACCAGCCGATAGCTTTGTTTACAAATCTTGTAAGCTATTTTTACCTGTTTCCCTATTGTTTACTTGCTTTTTTGAGGATGGGAAGGAGAAAAAAGAGCCTTATCAGACAATAGAAAGGAGCCCACCACTGGTACAAAAACAACCCTTCATGATGAAACTGCTTTTCAGAGAACCCCCAGTGGTGAGGTGTGATTAGTACCGGCAAAGGCTCACTGTTAAGAAACTGTATGCCATTGATTTATTTACATATGATAAGGGATGCATAGAAGTACTTCCATACCAAAAATCATAGTTGTAGGGTGAAAAGAAATGAAGTTATTACAAAAATAGAAAACTTTTTTGTTCTTTGGCCATCCTGAAAAAAAAAGTTTTTTCCAACTAAAAATGGTATTTTGTCTTTATTTATGAACCGATTTTCATGAAACAAAGTTTATTTAAAAGATCACAAAGTTTGCAACAGCGTACAACGTGCCTTTTTTATTTATTTATTTTTATTTATTTATTTATTTATTTATTTTTTTTTTTTTTGTCAGAAAAAAAATCTGTGCCTTGTACATTATTAGAAATGCATTGAAATATAACATGTTAAAAAACTGATAATAAATGAAAAAATGAAAGAGAAATAGAAATAATAAGACTAAGAGTAAAGTGGGGGTGTAGAAAACCTCCTTAATATGTTTGTCAGTTTGAAAAATGTTTCACACTGTTTCTGTCATGACTCCTTTATTAGTAATCTTTCGTTTTCGCTCAAACGCCGGAGAATTCCTCCCCTTCCTACCCTCCCCTTCCCCTTCACTCCTTCATATCATCCCTACCTTTCCTCCCTGGCTACTGCAGCTGTTATTCAAGGTCGCACCACCCTTCCTTCCTTCCTTCCCGCCCCCCACTTCCTCCTCTCTCACATGACGCTAATCTCTCCTCTTCCCCCTTCCCTGTCCCACACAGATATCTTTCCCTCACCCTCCCTGTCCTTTTCTGCCCCATTCCCTTGTACTATTTGTACTATTTTAAGCATGTTACCTTTGTTTGGATAGCCAGGATAGGCACTGAAGTATTTTTTAATTTTTTATTGTGATTACCGCTACCGCAGTACCGCACGCCGTGTACCACACTGGGAAAGAAAAAAAATGGGACTGCAGTACCACAACCGCACTACTCAGGAAAAAGTACCGCACTACCGCAACCGCATACTGATTTTTCAGTACCGCGCCCACCTCTGAAATTTACACATGAATTCAATTGATTTAAGTAAGAAAACCTGCAAGTTTCATGCATACTGACCAAATGTTTTTTTGTGCAAAAATTAATTTACATAAAAATTTGGTTGGTTTAACTGAATGTTTAGTAAATAGTATTGAAATAGCTTTTCTCGCCATGGCATAGTAACTGCGGCCTTTTACTTATTGTATCAAATGCTAAAGTTCCGATGTTTAATATTTTGTTTATCTTTTTGCATTGTTGGGGTGAAATGCAATATTTTTTTTCCTTTTTCATCAATTTTTTTTACTAAAAAAAAATCCATTTAAGAAAATGCAAAACATTTTCCCATATGTTGCACATTGGAAAGCTTTTCCCACTATTCCTCTATCCCGAGATATCTTCAAAATTTTGATTGCTTCAACAGTATTGTAGATATTATCGCCAAAGGGGCAACAAATTATGAATTGAGAAAAACGGCTTTTAATGTTGGGGAGTGGTTTTTGGTGCATATTGCAGCAAGTAATATATACATGGAGATGCCGTAATGCCTTATTAGCTATTACTATTTATTTATTAATTGTTGTGTTCGATTTGAATGGCATCTGGTCCCCTTCTGCAAGTCCCTAATATTAAAATATATTGGGCACTCACAGAACATTATCACACACAGGTGGGGAGTCAGGAGGCACCATCTCCCTCTTAGTTGCCAAGTTTTTGCACTAAAATCCCTCTGGCTTGTAGTCTTCACCACGGACTTTCTTCTTCTTCTTTTTCTTGTGCTGCGGCGTTGTTCAGCGAATCTCCTGGATCCGAAGTCCTTGTAGAGTGTTGTGGTGGAGCAGAGGGAAGGAGAGCAAGAATGGTGTGGGTATAATGCTAAAAGAAGAATTAATAGAACATGTTACTGAAGTAATAAGGATAAATGATAGACTGATGAAGATTATGATGGTTCTAGGAAGCAAAATGGCACATATATTCTCGGTATATGCACCCCAACAAGGAAGAACAGAGGAAGAAAAGAGGAAATTTAGAGAACTGCTGGAAGATAAAATTGCAGAAGTACCAGAAGCAGATATACTGATTGTTGGAGGAGATATGAATGCTCATGTGAGACAGCGGAGAGATGGATTTGAGAATGAGATGGGGTATTTCAGATTGGCGGAAAGAAATGGAGGTGAGGAGTTGCTGAGAATATGCCAAGAAAATAATTTGAAGTTAGCCAACACATGGTTTAAAAAGAGGAGGGAACATCTCATTACATACAAGAGTGGAGACTTGGAATCTCAAATTGACTACACCAGGTATTCGATATATGCGAGTTCGAAATATGCGAATTCGCTCATATGCGAATAACCTAAATGTGCCAAGTATTCGTTTTATGCGAGAAAAATTCACTATTATGCGAGTAGTGGCGCTGGTGCGACTGGTTGGTGAGGTATGGTGGCCGACTTGCACTAGAGGGCGGCGGGTGCAAATGTTTTCCCGCACTTTCCTCGCCTATAATTAACCTTTTCCTCACTCTGATCCTAAAGTTTTTGTTTGTTTACAATGTATTTTCATATTATGTTTTGCAGTTTATCTGTACTAATGGGCTTTATTGTTGCTTTAGTGCTTTATTATTGTGAAACAGTGCTTGAATAAATAGTTAGAAGGTTCGAAAAGGGGTTGTGGAACATAACCCCCTATATTTAATGGGATGATAGGTTCGATATACTATGCGAATTCACATTATGCGAGCTTTTTGCAGAACCTAACCCTCGTATATAACGAATACCTGGTGTATATCATGATGAGACAGAGTGAAAATATAAAGGCAAAGAACTGCAAAGTAATACCAGGTGAAGAATGCCTCACACAACACAGACTCTGTGCTGTGACTGGGAAATTGAAAAATATGAAGATGCCGAAGATTCAGAAAGGAGAGAAGAAAATAAAGATGTGGAAGCTGATAAATGAACAAAGAAGGAAGCAGTTTGAAGAAAGACGGCAAGAAAACATTGCAGGAGCTACAGCAGGTTGGACACGGCTGAGTAACGCAGTGATGGAAACAGCAAGGGAAGTGTGTGGAGAATCGAGAGGCCAAAGACGTCGTGAAAGGAAGACGTGGTGGTGGTGTGAGGAAGTGCAGCAAGCAGTAAAAGAGAAGAAAGATGCATATAAGAGGTGGCAAAGATAGAGAACTGAAGGAAATAAAGGAAGATACAAGGAGAAGTCGAGACTAGCCAAGAGAGCAGTAGCAGTGGCGAAAGGAAGGGCCTGGACAGAATGGAGTCAGAACATTGACACTGCAGAAGGGAAACAGAAAATGTTTAAAATGGCAAAGCAGATGAAGTAAGAAAGAAAGGATGTTGTTGGTGCAAGATATGTTAAGGATGAACATGATAATATTAAAGTGGAAGAGGCTGAAATAATGCAAAGATGGAAAAGGTATTTTAGTGAATTACTGAATGAGGAAAACCGATATGAGCTAGAGGATCACTTAAAAGTTGAAGGTCCCGTACTGGGTGTAACAGAAAAAGAGGTGGAAGAGGCACTGCGAAAGATGAAAAGAGGGAAAGCTCCAGGTCCATCGGGAGTGACATTGGATCTTTTGAGGTATGCGGGAGAAACTGGAGTACGAGAGCTGAAAGAGGTCTTCGAGTTGATAGAGACAGAAGAGAGGGCTCCGACAGAGTGGGGGAGTAGCTACACTATCCCTATTTATAAAGGAAAGGGAGATGCACTTTTGTGTGGAAAGTACAGAGGAGTGAGGTTGCTAGAACATGGAATGAAGTTGTGGGAGAAGATTCTGGAGAGAAGGTTGAGAGATATAGTCATAATAGAGGACATCCAGTTTGGCTTCCAGCAAGGTAGGTCAACTACTGATGCTATATTTGTGATGAGGCAATTGCAGGAGAGATATAAAGAGAAGAAAAAAGATGTTGTATCACATTTTTTGTGGATTTGGAGAAGGTGTTTAACAGAGTTCCAAGAGAACTGATAGCATGGGCTCTGAGAAGGCAGATAGTTCCTGAGAGATTGATCAAATTGGTGATGGCATTGTATGAAAACTCAACAAGTAAAGTGAAGGCTCCAGCTGTAATATCAGAGGAATTTAGCATCAGAGTTGGTGTCCATCAAGGGTCAGCACTCAGCCCACTGCTATTTATAGTAGTGATGCAGGAGACTACGAAAGAAGCTAGAAGAGAGGGCCTGAAGGAGCTGTTGTATGCGGATGACCTGGTGTTAATGGCAGAATTGGAGAAGGAGGCAGTGGAAAAGTTCAGGGCGTGGAAGAGGGCAATGGAAAGAAGAGGGCTGAGGGTGAACATGGAAAAGACTAAGGTCGTGATATCTGGACAGGAGCCGATGATAAGAATGGAGAGTGGGAGATATCCGTGTGGTTGCTGTGGAAGAGGGGCGAGAGAGAATTCGGTGTGGTGTGCGGGATGTAAAAGGTAGTGTCCGTTGTCCGACTTGTGTTGGAGGAGGACGGATAGAGGTGGAAGTGAGGCAAGTGCAGATGGGTGAAGCCCCTGTAGAGGTAGTGGACAGCTTCTGCTACCTTGGTGATGTCACACGGTGTGAAGAAGGAGCAGAAGCTGCAGTGAGAGGGAGGATAGCTTGTGCTTGGAAGAGCTGGAGGGAACTGGCAAGCTTATTAGTGAACCAGAATATCCCGCTTGGCAGCACAGGTGTACAGAGCGTGTGTGAGATCGGTGCTCCTGTATGGGGCAGTGACTTGGGCTACGACGAAACAGCTGGAAGCACTATTGATACGGTGTGATGTGAGAATGCTTAGATATTTTATGGCAATCAGATGACAAGATGGACTTTCAAATGAGGAAGTGGTGAGGAGTGGCCTGGAGGAGTCACTGAGTAAGACCAGATTAAGGTGGTTCGGACATGTGAGGAGAAGAGGAGAACACATCCTGAGACGAGCACTGAACTTTGAGGTAGAGGGCAGAAGACCACCAGGAAGGCCAAGGAAGACGTGGAAAAGGGTGGTGGAGGAAGATATGAGGAAGCTGAACATCATGGAAGAAATGGCTATGGACAAGCAACAGTGGAGGAGGCTCATATCCCGTCCAACCCCACCATAGGGAATAAATGGACGTTAAACGATGATGATGATGATGATTGTAGAGTCCTCTTCGGTGCTCCGAAGCCTTACTGTGAGTGAGGGAGGGCGAGAGGGTCTGTGGTGTTGCCGAATGTTATGATGGTATGATGTTTTGCGAAATGTGATAGAAAAACTAAATAGAACAAACAAATTAGGAGTAAACAAGGCCTATTGAGACACCTATTGGTCTCGAGAGAGCAGGCACTCCTGATATATCACTTTATACATGATTATTTTTTAAGCATTTATAATGGCCGTATGGCAATGTAACTTTAAGAGAAAACGAGTATGGAATTAAGGTACACTGTGGTATTTGTTTCTCAGTTTTGACAGCGTGACCCCATCACACAATTTTTCCCAAGCGTCCACTCCCAGCTGCCAGCACATTGGGGTCAGCAGAGTGAATGAGCCGAGTGCATTTGTAATGACTTAAGTACATACCTTAGAACTTAGAAGAGATCAAGAGGAATACTGTGCTGTCTAAGAAATATTTTTTAGCGATACTGACCTATGAATGAAATAAGTGATAGAATGGCTGAAATTCTTGGGGAGGCAGCATCAGTAATTATTTTATCATGTTTTACATTTTCATAAATGACATGTTTGCTAGTAATAATTTTTTTTAGGAATCCAGTGCACATTATTGGAAATGAGCTACTGTATAATACTTTGCCAAACATTATAACATTAACCCCTAAAGGACTGGAGGCGGCTATATCCGCTCTACTGGGGAAGGGCCGGAGGCGTTTATAACTGATTTCTTATATTTATGCTAAATTTAGCTACTTTTCGCCTTTTTTCATGGTACACTCGATGGCAACAATGCCCACAAGCCAATCGCAGCTGCATTTATCGCTGCTCTTTCAGTCTCTCCCACGCTCTCATCATGGAAGGAAGCACTGACAGTGTTTTGGACGTGTCCGATTTCCTGACCGCTCCCCACCGCCCAGTCACCTCAACGCCATGATTGACATGACTCTGACGCGTTTTTGTTCTTGTTCTTATTATGTCTTATGTTTGATCTTGTTCTTGATTATAAATAGAGAAAAAATAAAATAAAATACTGCAGTACCCTCTCGAGTTTCGTGCTCGCTTCATTCCGAAGGTACAGCACTAAATTCGAGGATCACGAGACTCGAGGTATTGGAAACACTGCAAAAGCTCTTATCTGTTCCGACCCATAGATTTTTTTTTTTTTTTTTTTTTTTATTTATTTATTTATTTATTTATTTTATTTTTTATTTTTTTTATTTTTTTTGCATGTGGGCTATGACGCCGGTAGACTCTCCATCTGAGCCTGATGGTTGGCCCCTAGCCTGTCATGGTGCAAGCAACTGTTTATAGTGGCGCCATTATAATTGGCTCATGCTGCCCCCCGAAGCTCACTTTTTTTTCCTCCTTTACTCCCTTGTTATCTCAAAATACGTACCTTGTAAAAAGGAAGAAAACAAGAAGAGAGAATGGGTCGTTTTAAAGCCACAGATGAAGCCTTACGATTGCCTGAGCTCTGAAAACACGCTTGTGATTCCCTGGGTGGCTGATGACGTCATCGCCGGCACTCACTCAGTCAGCGGCCTCGCTGCCTTGGGGCAGTGTCACACTGGCTCTCTTTCTCTAACCGTTGTGGCTACTGGCAACGCCTGTGCGCCCATCCGGGAGCGAGTTGTCGGTTGACCATAACCTGGTGTCACACTGGGCCTTTTTCTTCCCACCGCATTGGCGCAGCTAGGGCATCTGGCAAATCAAACTTTTCCGGGTGTGCGTCACACACGGCCAAGGTCGGTTGCCCGTATCCACATCCACAACGTAAACAAAGCACTTGCCCTGTATCAACATGGCGTCGTCTGCTAAAGTAAGGGCTGTCGCGGCTTGTGCTGCCATTTCCCAAGTTATGGACTTGTTGCTGCAGTTAAGTGGAAGGAATTGAGGAGCTGTTGTGGGTGTGGCGTGCCTGTGGTTCCTCCGTGCCAGTTCTCATTGTCACCATTGCACGTGAGCGGCCAACCCACCCATCTAGACTACGACCACATAAACACGTGGATCGAGTAACAATAAAGACACACACATGTAGTGCGGCGACTATGCCTGATGAACGAGCCTCCCATAACCCACTTAGCCAGTGGGGTACCTCTGGCCGACTCGGTAAGGAGTGGCTCTCCCGTCACGTTGGTCGTGGGTTCAATCCCAGGCAGCCGGCGAATACCCTTATCTTGATTAAATTCTCGTGTGTTTCGATACACACAGAAGGACGTACGTGTGGGACCGAGAGAGTAATAGAAAAAAGAGAATAGAAAATCTCATCATTAAACTGGTGGCAAAGCGGTGGGATCCTATCCTGCGGTTCTGTCGAGTTTCCCCGAAGGGGCTACAGGTAGGATGGCCCATGCTCTCCGAGTATATAGAAAATGGGAGAGTTGGAGGTATGTCTCTACGGGGACATTGTGGAATAGTGAACCGATAGTGGTCACTGTCTAAGGTCTCAACACACAGAAGTTAATCTACATAGAGGGGAAAGTCGTGTAATGCGGCAACTATGCCTGATGAACGAGCCTCCCATAACCCACTTAGCCAGTGGGGTACCTCTTTGGCCGACTCGGTGAGGAGTGGCTCTCCTGTCACGTTGGTCGCGGGTTCAATCCCAGGCAGCCGGCGAATACCCTGATCTTGATTGATTTCTCGTGTGTTTCGATACACGCAGAAGGACGTGTGGGACCAAGAGAGTAATAGAAAAAAGAGAATAGAAAATCTCGTCATTAAACACACACACGCATGCACGAACATGCCAGACTCATAAACCATGGCAGATGTTTCTCACAAACAAAAATGGCTTTTGCCATTTCCTAGAGTGTGTTATAACTTATTTGGTGAATGCTTCATACAAACCAAACATACCCAATGCCAAGAAGAGAGCAGTGTTAAAGACGACTGCTCTCTTCTTGCCAAAAGCTAGGTTTGGTCATGTGAGCCACTCACCAAATACGTTCTAACACACTCAAGAAATGGTTTTGTCAGAAACATCTGCAATGGTTCCTAATGAGTCTGGTGTGTGCGTGTATGTGTGTGTATGTGTTTGTTGTTATTCGATCCATGTGTTTATGTGTTTGAGTCAAGATGGGTTGGTTGGCTGCGCACGAGCAGTGGTGACAATGTGAAATGGCATGGAGGAACCACAGGCATGCCATACCCACAACTGCTTCTTCCTTCCATTTAACTCCAGCAACAAATCCATAACTTGAGTAATGGCAGCACAAGCCGTGACTGCCCTTAATTTAGCAGACACCGCCATATTGATACAGGGCAAGTGCTTTGTTTACGTTGTAGATATGGATACGGGCAACCGACCTTGGCTGTGTGTGACGCACACCAGGAAAAGTTGGAGTTACCGGTTGCCCTAGCTGGCGCCAACGCGGTGGGAAGAAAAAGCCCTGTGTGACACCAGCTTACGGATAACCGTGAACTCGCTCCTGGCTGATAGGGTGAGCATCGGCGATGACGTCATCGGACTCCCAGCGAATCACAATCGTTTTCAGAACTGTCAGCCAATCATCGTAAGGCAGCCGCCTTCAACTGCGGCTTCAAAATGACCCGTTCTCTCTCTCTCTCTCTCTCTCTCTCTCTCTCTCTCTCCTTTGCCATAGCCACAATGTTTGGAGGAAAACGTCCAGTGTGATACTACTTTTAAAGGTAGCGTGTGTGACGCCGATGGTAAGTAGACGTGACCTGTACGTGTCAAAGCAGCGCAAAAATCGGGATGGTAAGAATTTAGGACTAACCGCGAAACTCGTGGATCGCGAAACTCGGATAGTGCGAAACTCGAGAGGGTACTGTAATAAGTGTGATTATTATTTTTACCATATCTACTGCACAAACTAGGCTATAATGGTTCTCACACTTCACTGTAGGGCATAAACAAGATGGAAAGATCCGCTAGCCACACACAAGAGGGGCTGTATAGCATGGAAGGAGCGTATATTATGGTATATCTTGCGTAAAGAGAGGCAAATCAGACACATGGCGCGCTCACCCCAAAAGTCTCTCCTATTCAATTCGCTGTTTCTCCGTAACCACGGCACGTAGAGACTTCTGGATGGCGTCAGTAGAAAGAGGAAGACTTGCTGGTTAGTACAAAATCTATCTTATTCATTTGTGCAATGTAGGTTAAGCATAGAGAGTATGTGAATACAGGCAATTTTCTGGGTTTAGCGCAGGAAGGCCGGTCCCAGTGGTAACGAAATTACAGCCACCCTCGGTCCTTTAAGTTAAAGGCATAAGTTTGAATTCACTGAATGAAATTGTTCACCCGAGTTGTTCAGTCATGTCATCTATCTAAAATGCCACTAAGGTGGTGTGTTTATGAAATTTTTAGATGATAGCAAAAAAAGTTTTCTCTCATACACCCATTTATGTTTTATTCCACCAGCCTTGTCTAAATCCTCAGCATGATGCCATATGATATACACAACTTGCATAGCATGGCACTTGTATCTTGGCATTCATTATATTCTCTAAAGAATACATGTTAACCCTCTCACGCACCGTGACGCCATTGGCGTGTAAAATTTTTTTAGGGCCAAAGTGCACCGTGACGCCATTGGCGTCAATTTGAACAAAAATATTACTTTTAAATAGTTACATTCACTCCAATCGCATCACTTTTTGTTTGAGGGTGTTTCCTCACTCTCTCTGAATTGAACTAATTGGCAACACTCTCCACGTGCACAGATTTAAGCGTGGTTGAGAAAACAAAGAGAGTTTCCGGTCACTCTCTCATCAGTCAGGCAGCACATCTCACTGCTGTGGGCTTTAAACTTTTCGTGGGCTTCCACGCGCCCATGCGGCCCACCGCATAACAGTGATAATAGTGTTATATAGTGCAATACTGTGATTTGATTGGGTTTAATTTGTATTCTATTCTCTTTACAGGCAGTAGCAAATTATATTTTGTGAATTACGTAAGGACGTAAATACGCAATGAAAAAATCTTTTTCTTTTTTCAAGTGTTTGTTTTTGTCAGAAAGAAGATATTATTGGTGGGTGAGTGGTGACTGATAATTGCTTGTATTGTCATGAATTTTCTAAGTAACTATTGAAATCATCAAAATTTTATTTCTGTATTGTTTGTCACCTTATATATTCCAGAATAATAAAAGTATACGCGATATAGTAATTTTATTTCCCTGAGTTTGATCATTGCTTGTATTGTGACCAATAAGGTAAATAATGTACACTGGATATTTTCACTAAAAATCAAAGAAAGATTATGTATCTTTATTTTCATTTGATGCTTACTTCTGTTCTAATTCCTCGGTACTATGGACCGTACCAACATTCTAATGACACTGTAGCAATCATCATGAACTTCTACATAAAAAAATCTGTGTTATCAAGATACTGAGGTAAATATACAAGTAAGAAGGTGATAAGTGGAAGCTAACTCATTTCTGCTCGGGCATAGCCTAGTTAACTACTTATAAATTCAACCACAAAAAAAAAAACAAGACATACGGGAAAAAAAGATTTGCTACATCGTCGATGTCTGCTTTATAATATAAGCTAAAAAAAGTGTTGATTTATTATAAATTTCTGATGAAAAAAATCAAAAGCAAAGGAAAGACAGACTTTTTGCAATATTTTTACTTTCCTGCAAATATTTCATAGTGCTAATTGTCCAATTGGAGATTTGAAGGAACCATAAGAATCCTGATAAAATTTTGCTATTATAAATACATCTACCTTGAAAAGTAATATAGAAAATGCAAAATGAAATTAAAACAAGCAAGAAAAGAAAGTAAGAAGAGAGTTCATGAAGACTTTGGAAAAAGACTAAGTGAAAAATATAAAGGGAACAGGAAATCATATTGGAAAGAAGTAAAAAACGAAAGAAATGCAGAAAATATCTCCTCAAGTAAAATAAATGAAGTTATGGATGAGAATGGAAAGATGTTGAAAGACAGGGAAGCTGTGAAAGAGAGATGGAGAGAATATTTAAAAAACTTAATGAATTTTGAGGATGGACGTCCAGCAGTTGTAACAGCAACAGTTTTGAGTAGAGGTAGAGGAGGAGTATATAAAGAAAGAAGTATAACATATGAAGAAGTAAATCAGGCAATAAAAAGATTAAAAAATGGAAAGGCAGCAGGAATTGATGGAATCACAGCAGAAATGTTGAAGTGTGGAGGAGATGAAGTCGTGAAATGGATGGTCAGGATATGTGAAGTAGCATGGGGGGGGGGGGGGGAGACTGGACGAAAGCCATCATTGCCCCAGTTTACAAGGGGAAGGGCAGGAAAGGGGAATGTGGGAGCTATAGAGGTATAAGTCTCCTGAGTATACCTGGGAAGGTATATGGAAAGTCATAATAGAGAGGGTGCAAAGACTTACAGAAGAGAAAATCATTGAAGAACAAGGAGGCTTCAGGAAGGGAAGGGGATGTGTGGATCAGATATTTGCCTTCAGGATGGTATTAGAAAAAATATTAGCAAAAGGAAAGAAATTATATGCTTCCTTCATGGATTTGGAAAAAGCTTATGACAGAGTCGATTGGATTGCATTGTGGGATGTTTTAAAGATTTATGGTGTGTGAGGAAAACTGCTTAGTGCAATAAAGTCTTTCTATGAGGATGCATCTGCATGTGTCAAAATTACTGGAGAAACAAGTAAACATTTTGAGATAAAAGTGGGCTTAAGACAAGGGTGCGTCATGTCACCATGGTTATTCAATATTTATATGGATGGTGTCATTAGAGAAATTAAGGGCAAAGTTGAAGTTGGAGTAAGACTGTTCGATGAGGGAAGGAAGTGGGTACTGAATTCGATACTGCTTGCAGATGACACGGTGCTCATTGCAGAAAATGAAAGTGACCTACAAAATTTGGTCAGTGTTTTTGATAGTGTCTGTAATAGGAGAAAGCTGAAAGTAAATGTCAACAAAAGTAAAGTGATGGTTTGTGAGTGAAGGAGAAGTGAGGTTATAGATTTTGTATGCCCATATAGAGTGGGAATTGAATGTGAAAAAGAATGCAAAATAATTTTAAATGGTGAAGAAATGGAGGAGGTCAATGAGTTTAAGTACCTTGTATCAGGTATGTGTAAGCATGGTGGTATGGAGGGAGATATAAGATTTACATAGATTTACATAGAAAATCAGACCACACAGACCCCATGGTCCAGACTTGGTGGTCTGTCCTTAAACCTAAGTGATTTTACATTAATCAGAAGACTCCAAAACGTTGCATTTCTACTCTAGTTGATATTAAGTTGAAGGAAGTGACGGTCGAGCTTATTTTTGAAGGAGTCAATCGTGTTACACTGGACCACTGATGGTGGAAGCTTATTCCATTCTCGCACTACAACGTTGGTGAAGAAAAATTTGGTGCAGTCTGAATTTACTTGTCTACATCTGAGTTTTACGCCACTGTTTCTCGTGCGCAAAGTGTCATCGATCATAAACAATGTTGATCTGTCTACATTCGTGAAACCATTAAGTATTTTAAAACATTCGATCAGTTTTCCTCGGAGGTGACGTTTCTCAAGAGAACATGTTAAGGGTAGAAAGCCTTTCTTCGTAGGATTTGTTGCGCAAGGAAGGGATCATTTTCGCTTCTGACGCTGAACACCTTCTAATTTAGCAATATCCTTTGCATGGTGGGGAGACCAAAACTGTACCGCATATTCCAAGTGGGGTCTGACTAAACTGTTGTAGAGCGGGAGTATTACATCTTTATTCTTGAATACAAAGTTTCTTTTAATGAAGCCCAACATTCTGTTCGCTTTATTTGCTGCATCGATGCATTGCTGTGAGAATTTGAGGTTTGACGCGATTTTTACCCCCAAGTCCTTGACGCATTGAACGCTTTTGAGTTTAACGCCACGCATTTCGTATTCGAACTTCTTATTCCTCGTTCCAACTTGAAGGACCTGGCACTTGTCTACGTTAAAGGGCATCTCCCATCTATCCGACCAAGCTGAAATTTTGTGCAAATCCTCTTGGAGAAAGGGCATTGCAAGGAAGAAGGGTGGTAGGGTCTTTGGGATGAATCATGAATGGCAGAAGTGTGAGCATGGAGGTAAAGAGGGATTTGAGAAAAACAATAATAGTACCAACCCTCACATATGCAGGTGAAACGTGGGCCTGGAATGAAAGTCAAAGGTCTAGAGTGCAGGCAGTGGAAATTAGTTATTTGAGGAGTGCTTGTGGTGTAAGTAGAATGGATGGAATGAGTAATGAAAGTGTGTACGAGCATTTTGGAATGTGTCACAGGGGTGAAGGGAAGAAGTGTGGAGTGGTGGAAGAAGTGAAGCGACAGACTTTAAAGTGGTTTGGCCACAACGAGCGAATGGAGGAGAGTAAGATGACCAGAAGGGTGTATGTGAGAGGACGACCTCCAGTGAAATGGAGGGATAGGGTGCAAGAGTACATTAGGGAGAGGGGGGAAAGATCTTTGAGAAACTTTGAGAAGGCAAGGAGGGAGTGTCTGGATAGAGAAAGTTGGAAGCTCTTCTGCCTTGGCCATTCCCTGGTGGGAGCTCCTAGGAGCAGGCATCGATGAAATGATGATGATGATGATGCCCTTGAAAAGTTGACACACAAAGTTTTTAGTCATGGAGGTGGGAACTTGACCTAAGTAGAAAAATTGTTTCTGCACACTTTATTCCATGTCCATAAACGGTCCTAGGAATTACTGTTATTATTGTCAGGAACCAGAAAACGAACAAACAAGAGGAATAGCCATAACAGTACAGAGTAAACATCTCATAGGACAAACATTAACAAAGAGGGAAACAACGAGGATAAAGGAAAACAGATACCCAGAGAGGAATGAGAGATATACAACTGTGTAAACATCTGACAGGACAAACACTAACAAGAAGGGTGACATATATAACGGTGTAAGCATCTCAAGTACAAAAGAGGGGAAACAACGAGGGTAAAGGAAAACAGATACCCAGACTCAGATACATAAAACAGATACCCAGTGGGCGTGGTCAGAAAGTGTGAACAACCATTGAAAAAGACTCTGACCCGTGACGTCAGTCGTGGCATGTTATGAGCCAATAATTTAACAGAAAAATCACTGTGGGAGTGTCTTAAGACTGACTCACGAATAGCAGGAGAAGTAAAACAATACAACATAATGAGCGAGCAGATGGGTGTGACAGGAAGTATTGGCCATTGGTTATGTAGAAAATTAAGGGCGTGTCAAGGATGTAAGTCCGCCTCAAGCAAAGAAAAATGTGGCCTAGAAATCAGTGGTATGGGTAGACCGAGCTTGGTTCTCGCCTCAAGCAGACCTGCTACTCACTCAGCCGAGAATGGCTGTCGTGAGTAGAAATTCGAGAATCTAAGGGAAACCGACTGTATTGTCCTGGAGATTATAATGTAGGAGATGTGAAGTAGGATTGTGAGTGGGACAGGATTGTGATTATTTGTTTGCGATGTAAAGCAAAGGTAAAACCATTGGGTGTGGTATAATTGGGTGTTTCCATGACTTGTAGTAGATTATACTATAGGAATGTGTTATTAGGATTTTGTGAAGAGAGTACATAATGATTGTGATGTAGGCAGAGAGATACAAACCACTGCTTGTGGAACGACGAGTGTTATTATTATTGGCAACAACTGAGCACATATTGTAGTATTATGTTTAAGACATGTCGTTTGTCATATGTTGCATCCATTGCTGAATATGCCAGTGTTATGATCGTCTGAGCATAGAATATTGCAGAAGGCAATTACTTTCATTTAATTTTAAATAAATGTATATTTTCTTTTTCCCCTGTTTATCCCCGAACTCTAATCTCCAATAACAACTTAAGCCGGATCACGCTACCAGGGATACGAGACGGTGAGCTCATTTATGGAGTAATTAATGAGTGATAAAAGAGTTGATTTAATACAAGAAAAGAAGGGTCCAAAATTATTTCTTTGTTGATTCATGAAAAACGCAACAAATAAGGAAGCCATTGATCTATTATGTATAATGATAAATGCAGGTTTGGGGGAAGAAAGTAGCGGAGAAACAAAATTTTTCGGTGCGCAAAAAAAACTGCCTTGACCGGCGAGAGACCCGATGTTTGAAATGAGCGCGGAAAAGAAAACTTATTGAAACTTATGGTGTGCGAGATGGTTAATTATTCAACTTAATGCAGCAGGGTGTTTTACCATAATTATGGCCCAAACTATAATGAAAAAAGGGAAAATAATATATATATATATATATATATATATATATATATATATATATATATATATATATATATATATATATATATATATATATATATATATATATATATATATATATATATATATATATATATACACACACACACACAGTGGTACCTCATGATTCGAATTGAATTGGTTCATTTGGGCTGCTTGAATTAAGAAGCAATTTATCCCATTGAAATCAATGTAGAAAAAAATAATCCGTTCCAGGCCCCAAAATCCTCATATTTTGGGGGGTTTATGTTGTGCCCTGTGACCAGATCACTCAAATAAATACATTTAAAACACTTAATATTTGCTGGGACCTACCAGAATTGATCTGTCTTATAGACTCAACAGCACTGCTTTGAGATGTAAACAAACATGGCAGAGACATCAACATTCAGAGGGCTAACGGGTATAAAGTTCATGCATCATATTTCTTTATTATTATTCTTCATCATAAGTCTAGTTGTTGTAATATTCTAGTATATTTTTAAAACTTAAGGAAGTGTGAAATTTCAAACTTGAATGTGCTTCAGTGTTTGTTGAACTCGTATGTGAAGTAAGAATGTTAAAAGATAAGGGCAAAATAGAATAATAACCAATCTTTTCAATACAGTAATCACTCGCCATATTGCAGTTCACTTATCGCGGTCTCACTGTATTGCAGATTTTTAATTTGTATCATATCACGGATTTTTCGCTATATCGCGGGATTTTGCGGTTTATAGGTATTTTTTATATATTTATTATTTCAAATATTTTTACAGTAAAATAAACATTTTCTAACCTAAAGAATGAAAACAATATAAATCAACATAAGTAGGAACACACCTAAATAAGCACCTACGTCACCTACCTATTTTTTTTTTTTTTTTCCGTCGCGGCCTATTGCGACGTTAGGCTTTTCCCTGGTTCACTCCTCCTCACTTCCATTCTTTCTTCTCCCTCTCCATCTCCGTATTTTTCTCCTTCCTTCTCATTTCTTACTTCTTTTCCTTTCGCCTATCAGTTTTTCTTTTTTAATCTTTCACTCCCACTCACACCTTTTCTCTCTCCATTTTACCTCACCTTTACCTGACTCTCTCTCTCTCTCTCTCTCTCTCTCTCTCTCTCTCTCTCTCTTCTTTTCCCGTCCCATTTCCTCCACTCATTTCCCTTGTTTCCTCCTTTCTCACACCCTTTTATCTTTAGCCTTATCTCTCACTCTATCACTCTCTTCCTCCCTTTCTCTTCCCCATTAGATTATATGAACACACACACACTCTCACTCACTTACTCACTTACTTGCTCGCTCGCTCGCTCGCTCGCACGCACACACGCACGCATGCACACACAGACACAGGGCACAGGAAAATGAGGAGCTGAAGGAAAAAGTAGTAAAGTACGAAAGATCAATGAAGGAAAATGAAAACTTGAAGGAATTGGTAAACAGAAGAACAAAGAGTTAGAGAAGAGGTGAAGACCTGGAGAGTGGAGAGAGAAAAAGCAAATGTAAGCCTAAGATAAGTAATAGAACAGCAAATGAAAGAGGATAAAGAAGACGTGGAGAAAGAGGTAGTCAAGGCCCTAAAGAAAAATGAAGAATTAGTGAGAGAAGTAGCGGACAAAAAAAGAAGTGTTGTTATTTTTGGGATGAAAGAAAAGAATATGACATATAAACCAAAAAGGGATAAAGAGGAACTGAAATCAGTCAAAGACCTGCTCAAGAACCTAAATGATGCAGAAAGGCAGAGTATCGAGGAGGAAGTAGACGAGATTTATAGAATGGGTCCATTTATGGAAGGGAAAACAAGACCAGTCAAGTTAAAACTGAAATCACAAAAGGCAGCCGAAGACATATTATATAGAACAACTAAACTAAAAGAAACGGAAGGATGTAAGGATACATATATATAAAGAAAAATAGAAATGAAGAAGAAAGGAAGAAATGGAATGAACTACTGGCAGAGACAAAAGTAGAAAATAACGCAAGATCTGAGGAAGAAAAAGAATCATTTTTTTGGAGAATTTCGGGGGATCAAATAAAAAAATGGTTCATAAGGGAGAAGAGAAAGGAGAGCGAAAACTAGATAAGAAAGATACAGAGAGGGGAAAAAGAATAATGTACACAGATGTAGATGGGTTGATCTCTAATAAATTAGAGCTGCAAGATTATCTGAAAGAGAGGGATCCCATGATAGTTTACCTAACTGAAACTAAACTAAAAGAAAACATCCAAATTGAGTTAGATGGAAGATACAATGTATGGAGGAAGGATAGAATGGGCAAAGGCGGAGGAGGAGTGGTGATAATGATAAAGAGTTATTAGTAAAATCAATAGAATATGGAGAAGGAAAAGCAGAAATAGTGAGTGTAAGCTTGGAAAACAAGAATAGAGAAAGGATGACGATAGCAGTAACATATGTACCACCAAAAACAACATCATGGAGTAAAGAAGAATATGAAAACATGATTGATAACACCATACAGAGTTTGAGGAGATTACTTAAGGGAAACAAAGGAGTAATACTAGTTGGCGATTTCAATTGCAAAGAGGTTGACTGGGAGAGGTTTGAGAGCAATGGTAGTGATGTGGCATGGGGGAATAGATTCTTAAATTTAATGATGGAAAATTTGATGATACAAAGGGTGAAGGAAAGCACTAGATATAGAAGAGACGACGAACCGGCAAGACTGGATTTGATGTTGACAAGAGAAATTCACGTGAAGGATGAATTGAGGTATGATTGCCCCCTGGGAAAAAGTGATCACATGCTCATAGAGTTGGAAATGAAGGAGGGAGGAAGGGAACAAGACGAGACTTATAGAAGTGATAGATTAAACTATAGGAAAGCAGAGGTGGAAAACCTCAAGAAGTTTTTTGGTGAAATGGATTGGAAAGAGTTAATGAGTACAAGCGAAGTTCAAGGAACGTATGATATTTTCATGAAGGCGTACAACACAGGTGTTATGAAGTTTGTATCAAAATACAGACTGAGAGAGAGGGCTAAAAAGGACTGGTTTAATGCAAGATGTGCAAAGGCAAAAGAAAAGAGAGACAAAGCGTGGTCAAGATTGAAAAGAAACAAAAATCAAAGAAACAAAGAAGACTTTAAGGCAGCGAGAAATGAGTACGTGAAAGTGAGAAAGGAAGAAGAGAAACGATACGAAAAGGATATTGTGGAAAAGTGTAAAGAACAACCTAAACTATTTTATAGATTTATAAATGGAAAAATTAAATCAAGAGAAACAATTGAAAGACTGACTGCAGAGAATGTAGAGATCGAGGATCCCAAAGGCATGGTGGAATTATTCAACAAAAAATTCCAGCAAGTGTTTACCAAAGAATCATTATTTAATGAACCACAAGAAAACAACTTAGATGTATATATGGAAGAGGTCAAAATAGATAAAGACAAGATAAAAAAACTATTGGGGGAATTGGAAGAAGGGAAGGCCGTGGGACCGGATGGAGTTTCAGGTTTTATACTTAAAGAGTGCAGAAATGAGTTAGTCGGCCCGATATATGACATCATTAGGTGCTCAATAAAAACTGGCACAGTGCCTAGGGAGTGGAAGAGGGCAGAAGTGGTACCTATATACAAAAGTGGAAAAAAGGAAAAAAAACTAAATTGCAGACCGATGTCTCTGACCAGCGTAGTATGTAAAATATGTGAGAAATTAATAAAAGAACAATGGATGAGATTTCTAGAAGAACATAATCTAATCACAAACAATCAATATGGGTTTAGGAAAGGCCGCTCATGTGTGACAAACTTCCTGAGCTTTTACTCAAGAGTGATGGACAAATTACAGGAAAGAGACGTATGGGTGGACTGCATTTACCTAAACTTAAAGAAGGCATTTGACAAAGTTCCACATTCAAGACTGCTGTGGAAACTAGAAAATAAAGGAGGATTGAGAGGGAAAATGAAGTGCTGGATGGAAAGCTACTTAAGAGGAAGAGAGATGAGAACCGTG
>NC_066559.1:12478126-12533126 GCF_024679095.1 Eriocheir sinensis
TATATATATATATATATATATAGATATATATAATTGTTGCGTCGACCGAAATCAGTATCAGTGAAGTGCGTGCATACCTGCAAAAAATAGATTCAAATAAATCTCCGGGCCCCAACAATTTATCTCCCCGCGTGTTAAGAGAATGTAGTCAACAGCTAGAATTACCTATAACGTTAATGTTCAACAAGTCATTAACACAGGCCAGTCTGCCTCTAGAGTGGAAAAAGGCCAATGTTACCCCGATATTTAAAAAAGGATATAAAAAACAAGCCAGTAATTATCGTCCTATCAGCCTTACGTCTGTCCTAATTAAATTATTTGAAATAATAATCAGGGATAAAATAATCACTTTCCTAGAAACAAATGATTTGATAACTGATAATCAGCATGGATTTCGTAGTACTCGATCTTGCCTTACCAACTTATTAGCTTTTTTCAACGACGTTTATTCAAATTGGGACGCCCGAGCCCCATATGACGTAATTTACCTAGACTTTCAGAAAGCATTTGATAAAGTTCCCCACGTTAGGTTTATTTCAAAACTGCGTTCCCATGGTGTTAGTGACCATCTATGTGCGTGGATTCATGACTGGCTCACCGACAGAGAACAGCATGTAGTTCTTAATGGTGAAGCATCCGATTGGCAACCCGTAACCAGTGGCGTGCCCCAAGGTTCGGTCCTGGGGCCAACACTATTCATAGTTTACGTGAACGATTTAGAGACTGATATCCTGTCAAAAGTAGCCAAATTCGCCGACGACACCAAATTAGAAGGTACGGTAACGAACAGTAAAAATTGCGAGAACATTCAATCAGACTTAATAAGACTTGCTGATTGGAGCGAAAAATGGCAAATGTGTTTCAGCATAGATAAATGTAAAGTAATGCACATAGGTGAAAAGAATCCTAACTTTAAATATCAGCTTCAAGGACATGAGCTCAGCGAAGTAAAACAAGAAAAAGATCTTGGTGTCATTATCAGTAACACTCTTAAAATGAGTGATCAATGTTCTGCGGCGAGTAAAAAAGCCAATATAATGCTAGGATTAATCTCAAGAAACTTTGATTATAAATCACCCGAACCTATGAAGAGATTATATTTAGCATTTGTAAGACCACACCTAGAATACGCCGTTCAGTTCTGGTCACCGTATTATATAAAAGATCAAGTTTTGCTAGAAAGGATACAGCAACGAGCAACCAAACAAATTCCAGTGCTCCATAACTTGACGTATGACAAGCGTTTAAAGCGTTTAGATATGTTTTCTCTAAAGAAGCGAAGAGAAAGAGGGGACTTAATTGAAGTGTTCAAAATCCTTAATAGATTCGAAAACATTAACCCAGATTGTCTATTTCAGAGAGACACCAACACAATAACACGCAGCAACGGTATGAAGTTAAAGGGAAACCGATGTAACACATTGGCACGGAGAAGTTATTTCAATAATAGAGTCGTTGATCACTGGAATAGACTTCTGGTGTCTGTTCTTCCTATGTATTCCTATGTATATAAACTAAAGTTACTACTTATTTTATTTACTGGGCTGTTATATTTTTCCTACCCAAGTATGTATAACTATTTTTTTATAGGTTGCAAGCATATTTTATTGATCTACTTTTTTTTGTTTTGTTTTACAATGAACCTTTACACTTTAAAGCTACAAGAAAACAGAACTACATGTGGCACAGTACTGGAGTTGGGATATTATATATATATATATATATATATATATATATATATATATATATATATATATATATATATATATATATATATATATATATATATATATATATATATATATATATATATATATATATATATATATATATATATATATATATATATATAGATACATGATTACTAGTATACATACTTTAATCAGGTAAAATTAATGACACCGTGATGTTTTTTTACAGACATTTACAAATATATTTTCTTTGCAAAGATAATTCCATAAAAAAGAAGCATTTCTACTTGTTTAAATTATTACTTCACACATGCGCGCACACACACACACAAAAAAAAAAAACTTACATGAACAAAATTCTGTGCGGCCTTCCTCAAGTTGAAATGCCGCAATGTTAAAAGTAAACAATTAATTCAGTTGACTTTAGGAAAACTTCAAAACTTCCTTAACAATATAAATAAAGAATAGATATAATTATATGAAAGGCAAATGAGACAATAAATAACAAATACAAGTAAAGTTTATCTAGAAATTAATTTAGTCATGTTTGTATATTGCACAAGCAAGACTTTTGGTATTGCAGGACTGTTAACAGCCAAATATTTTCACACATTATATTTCATAAAATTTGGCTTCAAAATGCTGTGACCAAATACAAAGATGTTATGGTCACATGAGCAAAATGTTTTAAGAAAAGAAAATATATAGCACATCTACTGCAAACACTGGACTTTTGGTCTGCTATAAATTTCAAGTGCAGGTTACACAATATAAATCAATGCAGGTAACTCTCGATTTACGTGAATATTGTGTCCTTGAAGAGGTCGCGTAAATCAAAAACAATGTAAATCAAACAAGAGGTAGGTTTCTATCGAAAAATAATTATTCACTTCATTCAGTGGAGAGAGAGAGAGAGAGTATCCACATCACTGAGATATCCACTCAGGCACTCAGTCTCAGTCTCACTCGTGTGAGGAAGAAATGAGGGACACCATGAACGACTGGCTAGTATTGGTACTGGTACCGAGCAGTCTGGTACCGGTGCATCAGAGATAGCTGGTACCTTTAGTACCAGTACTGGTACCGGTACCTGCCCACCCCTATTGTTGAATAGCGTGGCAGCGTGGGTACTGTATTGTTCAAGTGGCGCGCGGGAAGAACTGAGCTCAGGTATGTGGCCGTGGCGCCGTGAGAGTCCAGTTGCGTGAGACATCTGGTGGCCACTCCATAAAATATCGCGTATGAGTGAAAAAACGTGTAAATTAAATATTTATTTGGATTTTGGACCCCGCATTATTTAAAAAAAACATGTAAACCAAACTCGCGTAAATCGAGTGTTACCTGTAATTATTTCAAAAGGTGTCTATCATCTGAACATAATATAAAAAAATAAACACTTGTTTATTTTTAAAGAACTATGTAAAAAAAATACTAACCGGCTTGTAATACTTTCCCTCTGGTTGTGTGAACTTTGCAAAAATATTTTCTAGGTTTAATGTAAAGATTTCTTACAAGCTAGTTTCAAAATAGCAGGATAAATATGTTGCTTGTTTTACTGAATGTTTTGGGCATCTGTGAATAGTTTTTTTATTAATATTTTGTTCCTTTATTCTTCAGTTGACATTGTAAACTCATGTTGTAAAGTAAATTCTAAACTATGCAGCAGCAGTCAGTTCACAATACCAGTAGTTTTAAGTTAAAAATGCATCCTATGAAACTGATTGACATACCTTTACTTATTCAAACAAAATAAGGAAAACAAAATAAAAAAAATTATTATATATTTTACAGGTAAGAGCAGCTTGGTCAAGAAACATTTTAGTTAAGTGTTGGAGGAAAAAAAAAAAAAAAAAAAAAAAAAAAAAAAGAGGAGCTAACCTTGGCCTTAAATGAAACGGACAAATGGGAGGTATTTTGCAAAAGGTAAGTAAAAGGTTTATTGCATGGCCCAAGAGTTTATCTGGCGTAATTATCATTTAACTTTATTTATTTACTTATTTTTCTTTACAAGTATTCATAATGTACACATCAGCTTAACACAAGTGAAGATGATAATGGGCTCATGTTAAGCCAGGTTGACTGAGACTCTACACTGTGATTACTTCACTTCATACTTTATTTTAGAACATTATTTTCCTAGGTATAGAATTCACTGGAAATATATCATAACACAGAGGATGAAGCGATGACTTCATTCCTAATTATTTACTCCATGGAAGTACACAAAACTGACCTATTATCAATATCTTACTGTACCAATATACATTTTTAACTGCAAAACTTTACATATGGAAAAATCCTCTTGGTAAAGTGTATTTCAAGATTTGATTCTTCTTCAGTTATAGCATGAACACCATTAATAATAATATATATAATATATGGAGTGTAAGATTCTTAAACAACTATGTTGCTATTCATATAAAATGAACTACAATATACATATACTAGGCTGACTTTGAATATGTAAAAATACTGTCACCTTTCAGTTGTATAATCTAAGATGTATTAGATCGAGCAAGACTGGATGATGACTGTGAAGGAGTTAAGGCTGAACCAAGACTTCTGTTTAAATAAGCTCCATAAAACTGTTCCTGTTCATTTAGTTGTTTCTCAAATTCCTCTTCCAATTTCTGAAAAGAAAATATAGATGAAATATTAATACATCATGTAGATTCTGGCTGCTTTAACAATTTCAACTGACATATTGTACATTAGTATGAAGAAAAAACCTGGTTTCTAGACTTTAACCAGTGTAACCATGTACAATCGTGGGACACAAGTGATGACACACTGTACACCGAGTTTCGTTCACCGGCCCCGACTTTAAAATATATACACCGCATGTAAAGAGGCTAATGTTCAGATATGTCACTACATATACACTCTCCATAATTTATTAGATATGAATTTGTCAGTTGTGCACAATGATAACAAAAGTTTAATTCGCGGGCGAAAATGTCTCTTTACACTTCGTTCAAATTTAGTCAGGGACAGCTAAAGTTGTTTACAATGCTATTATGCATTTGAATAAATGTTGTATTCATTCCTGCAATGTCCTCGTTAAGAAAATACGAAGAAAACATGCACAAATATTCTGATATGGTTTAAAAATATATAATGAAACCACCATTTAACTCTTGCTTGAAAATGTTATGCAATGACGTCATCGACCATGCCAGCTGGCGCATTTAGAACACTAGTAGGCTATTATGAACTGAATTACAAAACTATTATTTTGCATTTAAGAATACTAAGCGATTCATTTGCATTTATGAAACTAGGCTATTACTTTACATTTACGAATACTAAGTTATTATTATGCATTTAAGAAAACTAGGCTATTATTTTGCAGTGACTTTTTTTTTCTTAAGATAAATTAATCTCTCTCTCTCTCCAGAATGCACACTGACGACCAAAGCCAAGCAAGTATTTAGCTTATGGAATGCAGAAAATCTTATTACAGAGCGTGCACTAGTGGAAACAAGAACATTCATAACAGATATTTTAAAGAAACATAATCATCGTGCAGTTGATGCTCACAATTTCGTAAGAAAAATCATTAAATAATATCTCTCTCACACCCACACACACTCTTTGATCCTTGCACACACTCACACACAGACACACGTGTAGTGCGGCGACGGCCTGATGAACGAGCCTCCCATAACCCACTTAGCCAGTGGGGTACCTCTTTGGCCGACTCGGTAAGGAGTGGCTCTCCCGTCATGCTGGTCGCGGGTTCAATCCCAGGCAGCCGGGGAATACCCTCACTCTTGATTAATTTCTCGTGTTATTTCGATACACGCAGAGGCCGTGTTGAGAAATAGGAAGGATTAAGAAAAGAAGCTCGTCGGGGCATTACAGTGGTGGCATAGCGGTGGGCATCCTCTCCTGCAGTTCTGTTGAGCTTCCCCGAAGGGGTAACAGGTAGGATGGCCCATGCTCCGAGGTTGATAGAAAATGGGAATGTTGGAGGTATGTCTAAAAAGGACATTGTGGAGTTATGTCTCAAAGGGACATTGTCAACACACAGAAATTAATCTACATAGGGGGGAAAGCCGTGTAGTGCGGCGACGGCCTGATGAACAAGCCTCCCATAACCCACTTAGCCAGTGGGGTACCTCTTTGGCCGACTCGGTAAGGAGTGGCTCTCCCGTCACGCTGGTCGCGGGTTCAATCCCAGGCAGCCGGGGAATACCCTCACTCTTGATTAATTTCTCGTGTTATTTCGATACACGCAGAGGCCGTGTTGAGAAATAGGAAGGATTAAGAAAAGAAGCTCGTCGGGGCATTACACACATACGTCTTATATAACTCGAATGCAGCTCTGCTGGGTAGTTGCCGTCTTTCGCTAGCGGGGTCCGAAACATTTTGGAAACTGTGTCAACACTTGTGTCCCACGACTGTACTTGCTGATTTTCTCCATTACTTTTGTTATACTAAAAATGCAAAACATCTATTTGGATAATTTTGAGGAAACAATAAACAGTGGAATAGAATCCCGATTATAGTGTCATTTAGTTAGGTGATTCACCATTTAGAAAATGTGTACTATCAAGTACACCAAAGTTTTAATTTTAGTGGTTTCATCTGATCTGAGCAGGGTACTACCAAGTACACCAAAATTTTAATTTTAGTGGTTTCATCTGATTGGAATTGGGAATACTGATACCAGTACTGACAGGAGGCAAAGGTATGTGTCTTGGTGCAGCAAGCCTCAATGTAGAGATTATTGCTGGCAGTCTGTATGACTGCATGTCCATATTGATTAGTGGCATCTTGCTGATGTTTTTTTTATTTGCTAGTGATGCTTTTTTAGTCTGTCCATAATATCCCGGTAGCAGCGAGGATCATGTTTCTTAATGGTCCCTCCAAGCAAGAAAAATGAGGAAAAATCACCCCTCACACAAACCATTCCATACTATCAAAGCATTTGTGATCAGATTATGTATCATCTATTTTGGGGGGTTTACATCATGGCACAAATTTGTCCCGTCGCTGCTACACGGTAAAGCCACAAATCTGGCCTATTGCTGCTACCGGGTAATGAAGGCACTTTACAATGGTAGGCTGTAAAGTTTGTAGGCTGACTAGTAATTAAATTTGACATGCATAGAGTTCAACACTTCTTATTAATAACTGGATTGTCTCTTTCCAGGTAAACCCACATCTGCTGATGATTAGTAGTGGCGACTGCTCTTGAAAATAAAGAAAATTTGAAATCGTGGTGTTACCAAGTACCTGCAAAAAAAATGGTTTTACCCCCAATGCTGACATGGTTGTTAAATTAGGGGATGATGATGCAACTTTATCAACAGTGCAAAAGTGAGCTACTGAATCCAGGAAAGGAAGGGAAACCCCCTTAAGATGACCAAAGGTCTGGATGTACTGCAACTACCATCATTTTTTTTTTTTTTTTTTAAAGGAAAGCAACGAGAAAAAAAATAATAATGAGAAAAAAAGCTCACTAATCATTGCCCCTATAAAAAAAGCTTAGAAGAGTGTCCAATGAGGAGGTCAATTTAGGAGATGTCTCAATACTCTCCTCTTGAAAGAGTTTAGGTCGTGGGCAGGGGGAAATACAGACAAAGGAAGACTGTTCCAGAGTTTACCAGTGTAAGGGATGGAAGAATGAAGATGCTGGTTAACTCTTGCATAAAGGATTTGGACAGTATAGAGATGAGCTAGAGTAGAAAGTCAAGTGCAGCGGGGCTGCGGGAGGGAGAGAAGTATGCAGTTATCAAGTTCAGAAGAGCAGTCAACATGAAAATATCATTAGAAGATAAGAGAGGCAACATGGCAGCAGAATTTAAGAGGTAGAAAACTCTCAGCAAGAGAAGGGGAATTGATGAGAAGAAGAGTCTTTGACTCCACTCTGTCCAAGAGAGCTGTGTGTGTGGAGCACCCCTACACATGAGATGCATACTCCATACCTAGGAAAACATTGATCGTGTCCACCAAATGGTGATGGATGACAGGCGATTGACTATTAATCAAATAGCTAATGCTACTAGCATATCCTGTGAGAGTTGAGAACATTCTACACAATGAACTTGGCATGATGAAGGTTTCTGCTCGGTGGGTACAACGGATCAAAACCGCTCCAGGCTTCACAGACTTCATGGGAAAATTTGGCACTGTTTGAGGCAGATCCAGCTGATTTCCCTTAGATTTGGTTTCCTGTGAAATTTTCTAACCCAAAATGAGTGTTAGGTTCATTACTTTGAGCCAGAGACAGAGACAATCCATGCAGTGGAAACACCCCTCCTCACCTGCTCCAAAGAAGGCCAAGGGTGTTTCATCTGCAGGGAAGGTGATGACCTGAGTTTTGGGGGATACTAAGGGCATTATGTTCATTGACTATCTTCAAAAGGGCCAAACCATCAATGGAGAGTACTATGGCAAATTACTGAGGCAGCTATGAGAGGCTATCAAGACCAAACACCCATGAAAACTGATAAAAGGGACAATGCTCCAGTGCACGAATGTAGCTTTTCACTGGTTGATCACCATCCCTATTCTCCTGATTTGGCACCATTGGACTATCATCTGTTTCCCAACAGGAAAAAGAACTTGGCTGGAAGGCACTTTCGCTGTGATGATGATGTCATACATGCTGTTCATAACTTTCTTGACCGTTGGAATGAAAACTTCTTCACCAAGGGGATCCAAGCACTGCAACACCAATGGAAGAAGTGTGTAAACCGCAAGGGGGACTACATTGAAAAATAAGCCTCATTTGGTCACATTCCATGAGGGTATCTTGGTCAGCCTATGAACTTTTCAGCCCACCCTTATAGGTGTGGTTGGCTAAGACTGCACATGATGTGAAAACTGTCAAATCTTTAATTCTAAACAACAAATTCATATTTTTAGCTGCTAAATACTCCTAAATGAATTTTAAATACTTTGTATAATTTAATTCTATAAAGGAGCTGCATAGGTTTTGTAAATGATTTGTTTTCTGAAGAAGTGACTTTGATAACAGATATACAAGTGAAATGAGGAGGGGAGGGAAGCAGGGTGGTAGACAGAGGGAGGGGGTTATAGCATGGTTGAGTTGTGCATCAGTACACAATACGAGAATGAAATTAAAAGTTTGCCATGATCCATTGTGTTAAAAATATTATGCTGTGAACTGTGCTCAGTATTAACAAGGGTAATGTTGGACTTGAATTATGAGCAAACCCCCAGGAACAAATAATGTAATAATCAAGGAAGTGCCAGTACATACCACATCTATCCTCCCAATTCATTGTCCAGCCTTAAAAGTCCTTCAAATTGTGATAAAAACTTATTTGATGCACACTAAAGATTAAGGCAAGTGAAAGAGTAAAGTCTATGAGCATGCATAGAGCATATCATATTTATGTTGATTCAATAGCAATTAATATTATTTTGGCCAAAAAGAATGGTGATCTTTATGGCTTTAAGAGCAGTGGCTGAGTGGTTAGCGTGCAGGCCCCGCATTCATCGCATACTGAACAACACGGGTTCAAATCCACACGCTACCACTTGGGATTGTTCAGTCACTGCCAAGTGACCTAGGACTACCCACATGCTGTCCTGAAGACCATCCATCAACCCGGACTCTAGAAGAAACTGTCCAAGTAAATCAAGCATGAGTTCCGAAGGGCAACATAAGCCAAGAATAAATAGTGCCACTGTAAAAATTGGCTGCGCCATGATGGGCTTCAGTCAACCACCAGGCCCCTGAAGAAAGCCTACCAGCACTATAAACGAAGACATGAAAAAAAAAAAAAAAAAAAAAAAAAAAAAAAAAAAATAATAAAAAAAAAAAAAAAAATAATAATAATAATAATAAAATAAAATAAAAGGATGAAAGTCCTGGCTGCCCCCCAAATCCAATTATATACTAGACCTAATTAGTCAAGTCTGAAAACCATGTCATCAATATCGTGGCACATAAACACTATTCAAGATGCACCCAAAGGCTTCCTTTCAGCAAAATATTCATTATTTGAGAAAATCCAAACTTTATACAGTTGAAACTTGGTATCTATTTTAACTTACCATTATTGTTGAAAATGTTATATTGGAAATGGTCAATGTTGAGAAAATCCAAACTTTATACTGTTGAAACTTGGTATCTATTCTAACTCACCATTATTGTTGAAAATGTTATATTGGAAATGGTCAATGTTGAGATTTTATTGTAGTCTCTATGTATTATAAGGGAAAAATAGCAAAACAATTTTGAGTTACCTGTTTACGGGGTTTCAGGTTCTCCTTCCATTCTCGCAGTTCTCTCTGGTACTCTTCATCTTGTGATTTGAGCTTATTTGTTTCGTGCTCCATAAGCATCTTTCCTAAAATTGTGGAAATAAGAATAATCAATTTGATCTTTCTACTGGATCATCACCAAAACACTCATCCAATAAATGTTAAAAAGTTTGTGAATAATATAATGTGCAATAATTACAGACAAGGAAATGTCACAATTCTGTAACATATAGGAAGGCAGGTATCACATCTGTATTTTTTTGATACAGTCCACCCTGCACTGTGTGCAGCCAGGCTGCCCAGCAGGGAGAGGAATATGTATGTGAATGGTCTCTGCCAGGGAGAAAGTTCTTTTCCACCACAATTTTCTTCTTTCCCGTAAAATAAGCAAATAGCATGTATAAATCAATACTGGTGAGGGAAATATACAACAGCAGCAAACACCCAAAAAGATCTGATGGTGGCTTACAAGCTGTTTTAATACAAAGATTTTGAAAATTTACTTGCCACCACTCCCACTCCTCACTGACTGGTTCCTGAGTTATGACGTCACGCCTGGGGGCAGGGCCAAGGCTGCTCTAATTCACATTCGTATCTACCATTATTTTTTCACCTTGTTCAAGAATATATTTTCGTATTGCATATACGTATATGATTTATTATTTCATATGCATTTATATATTTTCAATAAAATGAGTACCATGCTTCAACTTAAAAAACTGAATAGACAATACATATCTGTATTTTTAAACCCTTACCCTGTTGTTCCCACCTAACAACTGGGCTACACTGCATATACCTGCATTACCACATACCACTACATACATCTCATGCATAATAATTTTAATTTAGATTGAATATTATTAAGTAAACATCATAGTGTAGTACTTACACTGTAGCGCACACAATATATTAATGATTTCACTTCAAGCTCAACTTTGCCGGGAGACTACACTGATCATTTGCAGTTTGATTCACATCGCCCAGTATTGGTAAGCAGCTGAGTGCATTGCTACTTTAACCTCATCAGCTTGTATAATAGGCCGTGTCCTGGCTTTTTTATGACACTACAGTGTAGCCTAATTGTTTGGTGGGAAACAACAGGACATTTTTTTTTTTTTTTTTTTTTTTTTTTTTACATTGCAGCCTATTGCGCCGGTAGGCTTCTTCCAGGTGGATCCTGATGGTCGGTCCAAGGCTTCTTTCCGGTAGGTCCTGATGGTCGGCCCAGCCCGTTCTGGCGCAGGCAAGTGTTTATAGTGGCGCCATCTTGCATTGGCTCATGCTGCCCTCCCAGAGCTCATCTTTGATCCTCGAATCTAGAGTCCGGGTTGATAGGTGGTCTTCTGGACAGCATGTGGGTAGTTTTAAGCCACTCGGCGGCGGCTGAAAAATCCCAGCTTGGTGGCACCGGGCGGGGATTGAACTCGCGTCCTCCTGAACACGAGGCTGTTACTTTGACGACTCAGCCACCGCCTATTCATTTTTTAAGTTGAAGCATGGTACCCACTCTCTCTCTCTCTCTCTCTCGGCATATGAAAATTAAATCGCAGGAAATTCCAAACTATGTAGTATCATGATACTAGATAATTACACTTTTCTAATATTTTTTCAACAATTTAGAAAGTCCAGCTTCTGTTGAACAAAATTATTTGCAACAAGTGAGATGCAACGTACAAAACTCCTTCAAGTATCGGTAGTATCGGCAGAAAATCAGCCGATACCGATACTCTTAAATTTAATGTGCCGATACCACCGATACATCGGTACATCCCTATATATGACAAATACATATTGCTTCGTTTTTTGACTGTCCATTTGTAACCCTCTATTTTATTCATTTACCCCACTCAGATGGTTGCAGACACTTCATTTATTATATTTCTTTACATTACAGGCCTGGTCAAACTCTTTCGCCTCTGCCTGTCAACATCTACCTTTCCTTCTTGCTGGAAGTATGCCTTCATACAGCCTGTACCTAAGAAGGGTGACCGCTCCAATCCCTCAAACTACCGTCCTATTGCTTTACTTTCTTGTCTATCTAAAGCTTTTGAATCAATCCTTAACCAGAAGATTCAAAAGCACCTTTCCACTTCTGACCTTCTATCTGATCGCCAGTATGGGTTCCGCAAGGGGCGTTCTACTGGTGATCTCCTAGCCTTCTTAACTGACTCTTGGTCATCCTCTCTTAGCCGTTTCGGTGAAACTTTTGCTATTGCGCTGGACATATCAAAAGCATTTGATAGGGTCTGGCACAAATCTTTGCTTTCTAAACTACCCTCCTACGGTTTCTATCCTTCTCTCTGTACCTTTATCACCAGTTTCCTTTCTGACCGTTCTATTTCTGCCGTGGTAGACGGTCACTGTTCTTCCCTAAATCTATTAACAGTGGTGTCCCACAGGGTTCTGTCCTATCTCCCACTCTTTTCTGTTGTTCATTGATGATCTTCTTTCCAAAACGAACTGTCCTATCCATTCTCATGATGATTCCACTCTGCATTATTCAACTTCTTTTAATAGAAGACCCACCCTTCAGGAACTTAACGACTCAAGGCTGGAGGCTGCAGAACGCTTAGCCTCAGACCTTACTATTATTTCCAATTGGGGCAAGAAGAACCTGGTGTCCTTCAACGCCTCAAAAACACAGTTTCTCCACCTATCCACTCGACACAATCTTCCAAACAACTATCCCCTATTCTTTGACAACACCCAGCTATCACCTTCCACAACACTAAACATCCTCGGTCTATCCTTAACTCAAAATCTCAACTGGAAACTTCATATCTCATCTCTTACTAAATCAGCTTCCTCGAGGCTCGGCGTTCTGTACCGTCTCCGCCAGTTCTCCCTGCACAGTTGCTGTCCATATACAAGGGCCTTGTCCCCTCGTATGGAGTATGCATCTTATGTGTGGGGGCTCCACCTCACACAGCTCTTCTGGACAGAGTGGAGGCAAAGGCTCTTCGTCTCATCAGCTCTCCTCCTCATACTGATAGTCTTCTACCTCTTAAATTCCGCCCCACTGTTGCCTCTCTTTCTATCTTCTATCAATAGTTACTCGCTGACTGCTCTTCTGAACTTGCTAACTGCATGCCTCCCCCCTCCAGCCCCGCTGCACTCGACTTTCTACTCATGCTCATCCCTATACTGTCCAAACCCCTTATGCAAGAGTTAACCAGCATCTTCACTCTTTCATCCCTCACGCTGGTAAACTCTGGAACAATCTTCCTTCATCTGTATTTCCTCCTGCCTACGACTTGAACTCTTTCAAGAGGAGGGTATCAGGACACCTCTCCTCCCGAAACTGACCTATCTTTCGGCCACCTCTTTGGATTCTTTTTAGGAGCAGCGAGTAGCGGGCTTTTTTTTATTAATGTTTACTTTTTTGTGCCCTTGAGCTGTCTCCTTTGCTGTAAAAAAAAAAAAAAAAAAAAAAAAAAAAACTGGTAGCATCTACAAGACAGGGAGTGGATGCAAAACAATTCAATTTTTTTTCTCCTTCCTGAAACATATACCCTTCCTTTTACAGCATGGACATAAGCAACCCATGCTTCATAAGAGCTGGGGGGGCTGGAGCATCCCATGGAGACATCTTGACTCCAAGCGTGGCAAATTCCAGCAGCATACCTCAACACTGGGGCTGGTTGTGATTTTTTTAATATATACTTTTTCTTACCCCATCTTTTACATTTTTTCAATGCAAACTTCATGGTGTAATATCAGTGATTTATAATTAAGTTTAGAGGTAAATATATTTCATGTATAAAATATAGGAATAAACTTTGACATTTCTACATGCATTTTTTGATCCCAGAGGTTTGTCTGGAATTTCAGGCAAGATTGGTGATTATGCAATATTACAAGCCTTGGTGATCAACCCCTAAAGGGCAGGCGACAGGTTTTCCAGTCTACCTTTTTCCTCTGTAATTTTAATGTGTGTGGGGATTTTGGGGTCAGCGTGACTCCTAAGCTACCGCATAACTCTGTGCCATTCTCAGTGTTTCTGTGACTGCAACAATGGCAGGAGGAGAGTTTTTTGGACCTGCCTGTTTGAACCAAACCCCGTCGTAATTCAAGGGTTGTCTGTAGAGATAGATAGATAGATAGATAGATAGATTGCATGATTGCCTGATTGCCTCATTGAACCACATATCAATGGATTGCATTGCCATCCTACTATTATTCAAGCCGTATAAATCCTATAAACTTGCAGTGCAATTGGCTGAAAAGGTACAGTTTTTATTTGGTGAAGGAGCAAGTCATGGTGAAGGAGAAACACATTACCATGTTATATTATGATCAGGCACTTCAGTATTCCTTAGTGCATTTTAAAGCTCTGTGTATGTATAAGGTGAACATCGTTTTGGTTGTTATCAATATATAACAAGATCATAGGTTAAGACTTTTAGGTTATCAGCCTATTATTCCAACAACAAAACCAAAGTTGCGGTAGAATACTTACGCTTTTCATTCTGTAATTGTTCTAATTCTTTGACTGTGTATTCAGAGGCTGCCTGAAGTTCTTCTAACTTTCGCAGATGTTTTTGTTCTGCACGTTTCTTCTCTGCTTCATACCTGCGCTTTTCATTCTCCTGGAACTGTTGATAAATACAATTATAATTGAGCTCGAAGAGAGAGCAAGACAAAGGAGCAGATAAGGTCACAAATTTCTTATACAGAACAGTCTTTTATCATTTATGTGAATCAAATACATTACTGGGGCCATCAATGGTGTGTGTCTGTGTGTGTGCATGTGTAAATAATAAAAGAACCATAAACTGTTTATTCACTGCTTGGCAGGCCATTTGGTTGAAAATATTCAAGATACATACATAGAGGAATACAAAAAAATGAGTTGATAAGGTGTGGGAGGGAGGGAGGGGGGGATGGAGTGTAGTATTTTGAGTTGGGTGACAGGTGGGCTAAAATCCCCAAATGTGTGTATTTACCTAGTTGTGACATACAGGAAAAGAGCTATGTTCGCACTGTCCCCTCTCCATATCCACTTTTGTCCAACTTTTCCTTAAAATCATGAATGTTTCTTGCACAAACCACCTCCTCCTCCAGTCTATTCCATAGCTCAATGCTTTTGTTTGGGAAGCTAAACTTTTTCACATCTCTCCTACATGTGGTCCCCCTCAACTTCTTTCCATGTCCTCTCGTTTCTCTCTCGTTCCACACACACAGGTCCTCTCTGTCCAAATGCTCCACTCCGTTCACTCACTCAACTGACTGTGATGGTATGCTGGGCGGAGTCTGTGCCTGGCGCGAGGTAAACAAACTGTTAGGTGCAATGCAGCAGCACAATCTTCTAAAACCTCAATATCCTTCCGATTCATGGTAGAGTGGCTGGAGAGATGCTGACGTGGTGTTTGTTGTTGTTGGAGCGCCGCGAGAACACAACAGTTCAGGGTCAGTACAGTGCGATGCACAACATTGTTGTTTGGTGATATCACTAACAAAAACAAGCAACATGTTGGGAGAAATTTGCCCTGTGTGACACCGCCTTAACTCTTTTTTTCTTCCTTGCCCATTATCTCTTTCAGGTTTTCATTTTCCTTTCTTATGACTCCTAGTCCTTCCTTCACCATTTTTTCATATTTTGCCAGTTTCTCTTTCAGCTCCTCATTTTCCTGGACTAGTTTTTTTCTTCCCTTTCTTCTAGACTTTGCACTCTTGCCCTGAAGTCACTGTGCATCTTCATCCTCCATGATCTTGACTCTTCCGATCCACATATTCAGTTTCTTTTCCACTAGCAACACTTTTCTGTACAGAGACGGTTCATTATTACTAAAGCCAGAGAAATTCGACTTGCTAGATTCATAATAATCTTCACTGTCCTCACATCCTCCCACTGCTCCCTTCCTCAGACTTCTTCTTCCTCCTCTTTTTGGTGTCTGCCACCCCTCCTCCTCCTCACTCATCTTACACTAGCTTTCTCAAGTTCTTCACGTGGGAGACGGGCCCATCAGAGCACCCCCTGGCCCTGTAAACACAACAAGCAAGATGGCGAAGAAACAGCTGATCCCCCGGAAGCGGTTGCGCGACATGTCTGTTTTGCTCTGTGTCTGCTCCGTGTGTGTGTGTGTGTGTGTGTGTGTGTGTTTACCTACCTAGTTGTAATTTTACAGGGCCTGGGCTTACGCTCGTGTGGTCCCGTCTCCGTATCTATAATTATCCAACTTTTCCTTGAAGCTCTGCACACTCTTCGCCGATACTATTTCTTCACTTAGTCTGTTCCAAACCTCTATATTTCTTTGTGGGAAGCTATATTTCTTTATATCTCTTTAGCATCTTCCCTTCCTCAACTTTTTACTATGTCCTCTAGTATTCCTGCTGGAAGGTTCTTCTCTTAGTAGCAATTTCTCGTTATCCACTTCCTCCATTTTACTCAATAGCCTATATATTTGTATTAGGTCTCCTCTTTCTCTTTGTTCTAGTGTTGGTAAGTCCATTTCCTTTAGTCTCTGCATATGTCAGTCCCTCCAGTTCTGGAACCATTTTTGTTGCCATCCTTTGTATTCTTTCTAGTTTTTTTGTGTTTCTTCATATGTGGAGACCGCACTGTTTCCGCATATTCTAGTTTAGGTCTGATCATAGTAGTAATTAATTTTTTCATCATTTCTTTGTCCATGTAGTGGAATGCTATACCTATATTTCTCACCATGTTATATGTATCACCAAAGATCCGATTTATATGACTTCCTGGTTGCATATAATTTTGCATTATTACTCCCAGGTCTTCTCTCTTCATTTACTTTCTTTAATATTTCACCATCTCCCATTTTATATGTCCATTTTGGTCTTTCTACACTTTTTCCCATTTCCATAACATGACATTTCTTCACGTTGAATTTCATCTCCCATTTCTGACTCCATTTCCAAATCTTGTTTAGGTCTTCTTGCAGCTCCTTGCAGTCTTCACTGTTTCTTATATGTTTTTGCAGTTTAGCATCATCTGCAAACAGGCTCATGTAGCTGTTTATTCCCTCTGGCATATCATTAATATAGACTAGGAAAAGTACTGGTGCTAAAACCAACCCCAGGGGCACTCCACTTTCCACCATTCTCCATTCCGATCTAGTGTCCTTAACCACGGTTCTCATCTCTCTTCCTAAGTAGCTTTCCATCCAGCACTTCATTTTCCCTCTCAATCCTCCTTTATTTTCTAGTTTCCACAGCAGTCTTGAATATGGAACTTTGTCAAATGCCTTCATTAAGTCTAGGTAAATGCAATCCACCCATCCATCTCTTTCCTGTAATTTGTCCATCACTCTTGAGTAAAAGCTCAGCAAATTTGTCACACATGAGCGGCCTTTCCTAAACCCATATTGATTGTTCGTAATTAGATTATGTTCTTCTAGAAATCTCATCCATTGTTCTTTTATTAATTTCTCACATATTTTACATACTACGCTGGTCAGAGACATCGGTCTGCAATTTAAGGGTTCTTCCTTTTTTCCACTTTTGAATATAGGTACCACTTCTGCCCTCTTCCACTCCCTAGGCACTGTGCCAGTTTTTATTGAGCACCTAATGATGTCATATATTTGGCCGACTAACTCATTTCTGCACTCTTTAAGTATAAAACCTGAAACTCCATCCGGTCCCACGGCCTTCCCTTCTTCCAATTCCTCCAATAGTTTTTTTATCTCCTCTTTATCTATTTTGACCTCTTCCATATATACATCTAAGTTGTCTTCTTGTGGTTCATTAAATAATGATTCTTTGGTAAACACTTGCTGGAATTTTTTGTTAAATAATTCCGCCATGCCTTTGGGATCCTCGATCTCTACATTCTCTTCCGTCAGTGTGTGTGTGTGTGTACATATGATATTAAAATGATAAGTAAAATAAGGTGCAATGGACTGAATAAGGAAACAAAAAATGTAACCAAATAATAATAAATGACTATTCATGTGGAAGGAGTTTCCTTCACACATAATACATCAGACAGAGAAAACAGATGCAGGCTAACTTTACCTTTCTGATCTTATCTTTCTCATCCTCATGAGAGTCAGGAAGATGTGATGTGCTGATCCTCATGCTCTCTCGGAACATAAGCTCGCGTGCTTTCATTTCTTGGCGAATTCTTTTGGGCAACTGCCGCTTCTCGACCTGTGAATTATTTAACAATTATTTACCTATGCAGGAACCAACTTTCTGAGTTCCCAATTAAATGATACCACTGCAATGCAAAAAAATACAATATTTCTTCCCATGTCAGCTTTAACTTCGGGACACCAATTTGTTTTTAAACATACCATCATGATCTTTTAATGATCTCCATTAGCAGCACAGTGGTGTGGTGGTTAGTGCCATTGGCTTACAGCTGAAAAGCTCTGCTTGCATGAAGATGATTTGGGGTAATCTCCCATAATACCCCACATTCACCTTGTAATATAGGTATAGTTGTAGATAGACCAATTGCAACTTCAGGGTATTGCATATACAAGAATGCAGCAAAGATCCAAGTCAGAATGAGCACTGGGGCCTCCTTGACAAAAATGGTTAATAGTTGTTTTCAACAAATGAACCTTGACTGCTATACTTTTATTCTTTGAAAGTCAGATAGGAGACAGTGGCTATGTGGAGAGTGTATGAAAGTGGCAAAAAGGGTTTGGAAACAGATGACTACTTTTTATTGGTGTAGAATGTCTTAGAATCATCATGCTAAATATCTTTAATAAGGAAATGAATAATGGGCAGAACTGCACCGCTATCATCTACTTTTTTTCCAATTTGCTTTGGTTCTATTGAAAAAAGCTAAAAAATTACCACAAATTCCAAATCGTCGGGATTTCTGGAACAAAGGATGCTGGATTATCAGACTTTTACTGTATTATTTATATGGATTTGTATTTACCATCCATATTCACTTACATCTATCCAATTCTAACTATTTATCCATCTATAAAGGCAGGTATTTCTATATAAATATTTTTTTTACATGGAATGCATTGATAAGATTTACATTAATTTCTACAGGGAAATTTGTTTTAGTTTACGAGTGTTTTGGTGTGCGAGCAAAATTCTTGAGCTAATTGACCTTGTACACCGAGGCTTGACTGTATATGATACCAGAAATGTAATGCTTATGGGAGATTTCAATTGCAAGGGAGTGAACTGGGAGTGGTTTGAAGTAGAAGGAAATAATAATACATGGGGGTAAGTTATTGGAACTGATAAGAGTAACATTACGACTCAGTGGGTAAAAGAGGAAACTAGACACAGAAGCAGAGATGAACCACAAAGATTGGATTTAACCCGGTAGCAGCAGGGATCATGTTTCTTAATGGTCCCTCCAAGCAAGAAAAATGAAAAAAAATCACCCCTCACACAAACCATTTCATGATATATATCAAAGCATTTGTGATCAGATTATGTATCATCTATTTTGGGGGGTTTATCTTGCTGATGTTTTTTGATTTGCTAGTGATGCTTTTTTTAGTCTATCCATAATATCCCGGTAGCAGCGAGGATCATGTTTCTTAATGGTCCCTCCAAGCAAGAAAAATGAGGAAAAATCACCCCTCACACAAACCATTCCATAATATATATCAAAGCATTTGTGATCAGATTATGTATCATCTATTTTGGGGGGTTTATATCATGGCACAAATTTGTCCTGTCGCTGCTACACAGTAAAGCCACAAATTTGGCCCATCGCTGCTACCGGGTTAATATTTACAAAAGGGACTAAGATATCCGGAGAAGTGAAACATGAATGCCCAATTGGAAAAAGTGACCATGAAATCCTGAAAGTCGAACTGGATGAAGAATGTCAAGATTACATCAAAGAAGAACATAAAAATAAAAAAATAAATTATAACAAGGCATAGTATGAGGAATTATGAGCTTTTTACAGTAGATATGATTCATATGATAGAATGATTAATACTGTGAAACACACTCCCAGAAGGGGGACAAGAATATATGCTGTATGAATGTATGAATATGATATGTATGAACGTAACTCACCTGCTGTCTCTTTATAAGTTCCTCTTCCTTTTGCTGGTTCACTCTTTTCACCTGCTCCAATTCTTTTTCATGGCGCAGGAGCATCTATAAAATACAAGTAAATTAGTGTCTTATAAGGGAGGTGGTGATAATCAAAGCACATTTGGCACTCGCTGGGTAAGTTAGTAGAGAAAAATGGAAACTTCTGCCATGGCCATCCCCTCGTGGGAGCTCCTAGGAGCAGGCGTCGATGAGATAATGATGATGATATTTAGGTAACAGTGACATAAGGCGTCAGAAAAAAAAAAATTGTGTAGAAAATATCGTCATAAAACAAAGAGGCATGTTGTATTAACAACTTTACATGCACAGCTTTTGAGATGTAACAAGCCTCTTTCCTTAGTTTCAAAGTATTCACCTCAGTAAATTACTTTATTTTTTTTGTTTTACTGGGATTACTTGTGCATTACATATGTGAAACTTACTCATCATCAGCATTGATAAAAATTTCTTTCAAACAAAAACTCTCCTTAGTATTTATCAACATCATGCTCACAAAATAGTATGAATGAAACTATTGCTATATAATGTAATGTAAATTACCTGGTGTCTTTGAAGGAAAAATATATCCTTAAGTTGCCTCTTGGATAACTGGTGTTTTTCATGAAGGTGCCTTTCCTCCATCTCCCAGAGGGCTGACTCTCTAGATCTTAGGAGCTGATGCTTCTGCTGGAGGAACTGGCGCTCAAGGAGAGCTATTCTTTCACGGTGATCGTCGCCTAATCTTTTAAGAGATACCTGAAACAAGAATTGAATGCATGATTAATTAATAACAAAAGAATTTTCAATTTCTTAAAATATGATAGTCCTTGAATTCCGACATATGTTACTTAACACCTATCTTGCGGCTGGCAGCAACCCCGCTGCCACGATGTTGCGATGATTTGCTGTCTATATCTCTAGTTTGCTGGTAGCCACCAGACATAGAAGAAGTGGGTGTTATGCTGGCGGCTAGTGGAGCGTAATTGCGCCTGGCAGAAAGCCTGACCCACATGGGGGCAGGCCGCAACAATGTAATGTTTTATGGATCTGTTGTGGCCTGACCCATTTTGGGGCAGGCCATCAAGATGGCTTTTCTGTCCATATATATAAATATAAGCTATTGTATATGATTTGTTATTACAATTGTTCAACTGATTGCAATACAATACAGTAAATTAACCATTTCTACTTTTATTTTTTACTGGTAATGGAACCCATCAATCTGTCTACTGCGAAGAAGGCAAAGAGTCATTCCAGAATATGTCTCAGGTGATGAAGATTTTTGTGGTGAATTCTACTGTCCATCTTCAAATTATGACTCCTCATTGAAGGGAGGATGGAAAATTGCAGCAAAAAGAACAAAGAAAGTGTCAAACTTTTGTACTGGCTGTTAAGGTAGTCCATTCATGTGCCTGGATTGCTTCAGCGTGAAACATAATGGCTAATATCATGCAAATGGAGAACAATGAACTCAAAATATGGGAATGCACATCTTTTCTTTATTCATTATGTGTTCCAAGCCAAGGATACTGATTTGTCATGAACAGGAAGAAATAATTTTCTTTTCTTCTTCTTCTTTTTTTTTTTTTTTTTCAATATTTATACTCTATGATAGAAAACTATAGGGGATATTTGAGAAAAAAATAGTTTTCAACCACTCAAGTTCAAAAATGACCAATTAAATGTAACATACCATATTTCATAATAGTCTCAATTCAAGGTAAAATTGAAATGGTTTAATGGTCAACAAACAATATTATTCTTATTGATTATCTTTAATCTTTATTTCTTTAATGCCTTATCCATAGAAAGAGAATCTTGAATACAAAAAAATATTAATAGGTGGATCCTATATTGGATAATTAGGAGGATAGTAATTAGCATCAAAATGACCACCGGTGGGTCAGGCCGCAACAAGGGAATAAACCACCTAACCCACCGGTGGGTCAAGTCGCATGAAATGTGTTAAGCTTGCAAATTTCCCTATTACTGTGCCCAGTAATGTAAAGATCAGAGATTCCTGGCATTGCTTTGCCACCTGTATGTTTTCCATCCATTATGGAATCTAGCAAAGATAGGCAGAAACACAAGGATGTAGGTGAAATTTCAGGCTAAATTGTTCAAGGCCATACAAACTGTCAACCCCCACAGGAGGGAGGGGAAGGAGGTAGACATTCCTTTCTTCACACCAATGACTGGAGAAAAAGATGTATGGGCTCCCATACTAAACATGTTCAATAAACATGCATATGGCTGGAGTTTACTTACCTCATGAGATTCATGAAGCCTTTCTAGGAATGCTTTTTCCCTCTCACTTTGGTCCATGTCCAAACGTTCTTTGCGGGTTTTAAAGATGTCCTTTCGCTTCTCCTGGAAGTAGGAATCAAAATACAGTATTAGCCACTTCAGTATTTAGTGAATCCTAAAAGATACTCTATATGTCTCCTTTGAAGCTGGAAAACTTTGTAAAGACCTTCTCTTACCAGAGAAAAGGAAGCACTAGGAGAGGAAGGAGATTTGATAAAAAATGTTGTGAAAAGGCTGCCAGGAAACAAAAATGAAAGATGTATGCTGCACAAACTGAGCTTATATATGATATGAGTGACTGGTAAGCAATTGGTGGACCTTGGTGCAGACCCAATAAGGAACAGACATAGCAGACAACATATAATGGGCAGAAAATTATACTATATGATACATCTCATGAACTGTACGACCTTTTTTTAATTCTTTGATCAACACTGGCAAAAATCTTTGCTTTCTAACCTATCCTCCTACATATATTATATCTTTTTCTTTATTTTTGTTTCTTGTTTCCTTTCGGGCCAACCTAAATAATATTCAAATGATTCACTACAACCAGTTCACCCAAGTCTGAGGTGTGCATTATCGTGCACTGGCAAGCTGCTATCACACAGTATGTCCAATTCTGTGGATAATGTATATATACAACTCAAAGGAAATAGTTGTCATTATCAATAATATGCAGGCAATAATAACAAATACCGTCAATTATAATTGATTTTGAGTTAAAAATTATTAGTACCATTACAAACAGGTGTTTTATTAATTTACAAGATTGCTAATTATAATTGTTAAATAGCCTTGGAGCTGTTCACCACCGAGAAAATTAGCAGGCTCTATATTAACAAAACAGCTGTTTGCGATAGTACTAATATTTTTTAACTCAAAATTGACTATAATTGATGGTATTTGTTATTGTTGCTTGCTATTTATCTATCTACAGTAGAACATCTGTGTACTCTTTGCTCTCTTGCCCTCTCAATACCATAACCTTACTCTTTCCAGCATTCACTCTCAGCTTTCTCCTCTTACACACCTTGTCAAACTCATCCACTATCCTCTGCAGCATCCCTTCATTCTCTGCCAACAATTTATTGTTTGCATATTAATGAAACTGATGACTTTCCTATGTGTAGGCTGTGATGGCAGGTTGTCAGCGCATGATAAAATGCATACCTCAGATTTGGGTGAACCAACTATAGTTGAGAAAATTAAAATATAAGCTTTAAGGATAGACTAGTGTTTGAATTTGCATTCTCTTGATAGGTGAAGAGTGCGAGGAAAACTGATTGGAGTTTATAAATTAATGAAGGGCTTTAATGAATGACATGCCAGTACAGTTTAGGTAAAAGAATCAAATATAACACAGTAATGAGTTGAAGTTCAATAATTTCAGATTCAACAGTCACAGGCACAGGATAAAATTGGTTTACTAACAGAAAGATGGAAGAGTGAAAAAGGCTTAGTAGTCATGTAGTGAGTGCCAATATTATACATACCTTTAAGATAAGGTTACATAAATGCACAAATAAGGAGGACAGGTGGTGTTAAGTGGTGTTAGGTTTACAGGAGCTTTTGTGTTTAAGTCAAATAGTCATTTCAGAAAGGTGCTAAAAATGGAAGAGGCCAATTTATTGAAATGAAGAAAGAAACTTAGTGTCATAAAAAAAATTTACATGATAATGAAATTGCAATATAAAATATAAGCAGCAATAAAAGACTCACATCAGCTGTATATTTGAAAAGTACATATATGTGGTAAATGATGATATAACTTAGTTACTACTGAAAAAAGAAGAAGGAAAAAACTCACTTTAGGTAGCAAATCAATCTCTTGTTTCAAGAGTTTCAGCTCTGTCTTGAGAGATTCTCTAAAGGCTTTTAATTCTCGCTCTTGCTCAGCCCTTATTTTCTTACTTGCATTTTTCAATTCCACTTCCTGTAAACTTTCTGCTTTTTCCACCTGTTGGAAAAAAACCCCTTATAATAAATCACATATTTCATCATGCTTTCTACACTTACATGAAACCAAGTAAATGATTTTTTTTTAGGAGAAAGGTATAGTAAGGTAAGTGCTGAAACACATGAAATAGATTACCATTAGCAAAGAGAACAAGAAATCTTTGGAAACTGTCATAGTTGTGACTCCCCTCACCCCACACAATTAGTGATCATCTCAGTTATTTTCTCAGTGCTAAACAGTCCTGACCCAAAGATTTGCTCATAGTTATTGAAAACAAAAATTATATTTTTTTGCGGACAGGTTCTAAGCACCCACTAGTTCCTTGGAACGTACATTGCTAAAAACTGGAAAGTATTAGACAAGTCTGACAGAAAAGGAACAAAATGATCAGAAGCCATGAGCTTGGATAGCTCCTAGTATCCCTGACTTACCTTCAGTCCTCTAAATCCTCTATTTTAGCTCAGGCATGACTATGAGACATAGTTAAATTAAAATAAATTTCCTTACTTGTTGCTTTTGCTGCCTATTCAAGGCTTCAATATCAGTGTCATAAGTCCGTAAGAGTTGTTGCTTTTCCAATTCAAATTTTTTATCTTGTTCAGCTTTGGCAAAGTTTGCTTTAACAGCTAATTCTTGAAACTGCTTTTGTTCGATTTTCTGGAGGATCTTCAATTCTCGTAATTCCTGCTTTCGTGCAAAGTGTCCTGTTGCAGTTCCTTCATCTTCATAAAACACCTGAAGCAAACAAAAAAAATTATTCATTGGTAGTGCCAGCAGTAAATATCTTTCTATTCAAGCAACCAGTCTCCTAAAAGACCGACATTGAAAAAATTAAACAAAGACAGACACATTAGGCAATAACAAAAACAAATTAAATAAAAAATAAAAGGTCCATTCTTCTTATTCCTTAACATATGAAAAGGAAATGCATAGAAAGATTTTATTCCCTTTTTCCTTCAACCAACAGTAGGTTTTCTGGAGTGACTTTAATATGCAGTTTAGGATACAGTGAGAAATGAAAATAAATCTACACATTTCAACAATCGAAACCATTTCCTGTTTTAACTAGGAGTCTGAGTGGGCTTGAAGGTATTAGAAACTTAATGAGTATGGAGGACTGAAAGGGAAAATATGTTAATACAGAAACATGTCCACAGAGCAAATCTATTTAAGGTTATAAATTTAATGAGACCCTAAATAAGTCAATTATATGTAAACCTTCTATCTAGCCTAAAGAGGAGGTCCAATAAAATATTAGAAGCTGACAGTATTCAATAACCAAGCTTCTACACTTGTATGGCAACAAGGTCAAAAGTTACCATGCAACAGGAACTGCTGCAAGAGTTAATATGACTAATATGCCAAGGGGTAGATAATGATGTGTTAATGTTGCAATGTATTCTATCTCACTGGTGAGGCCAAACAGTTAAAATTTTCAACATATTTGTAAACATTATGTAATTACAAACCCATAGTATGCTAAACAGTGTCATGAAAGCATTTAAGCACCAAAATCTATAGTATTATGTAGTATTATGTTTACTTCATTGCACATCTGTCAATGTGGTCGTGCCCCTGTTGCAGTGCTTTGATGCCACTTCTCACCTACCTGGTTGCCCACACAATCACAAAAACAGTTTTCTGAAATGGAAAGGGACTTTCCATTCATTTTAGTGGTTAAAACAACTAATAATTATAGAAAACTTTAATTAACCCAGTAGCAGCGACAGGCCAAATTTGTGGCTTTACCGTGTAGCAGCAACGGGCCAAATTTGTGCCATGATATAAACCCCCCAAAATAGATGATGCATAAACTGATCACAAATGCTTTGATATTTATTATGAAATGGTTTGTGTGAGAGATGATTTTTTCTCATTTTTCTCGCTTAGAGGGACGATTAAGAAATATGATCCTCGCTGCTACTGGATTAAGAATGTCACACAGGGGAGCAGACCTACTAATTAGATGCACTGATGGGGTTAAAGGAAAGCAAATGAAAACTGCTAAGGTTAACTTTTACCAACAAAAATCTAATCACCTGTCTTGTTGTAACAACTACGCCATCAACAACAAATTTCCTGGTGCGCTTTCTAGTCTTCTTACGAAGAGCAACCAAATCATTCTCTGCTTTGCTTCTCATGTGCCTGTTTTCTTTGTTCTTGTCTAAAGGCTGAAGTGAAATGTCTGAAGAGTTACTTCTTTGTGATCTTCTCAAGACAACCTCATCCAGACTTTCATCGTCCTTTTCTCTGTGCCTGTTTTCCTTTTCTGAACTAGTTGTGCTTACGGCATCCCAGTCAGATCTGGAGAAAAAATAATAATTTCATTTTTTATTTTTTTATGCACACTTAGAAGAGTAATCATGCAAAAAAAGCTGCATTATTATTATTATTATTATTATTATTATTATTATAATGAATACATAATTTAAAAGCTGATTCTGTATTTGCTTCCTTTAGAGGTTATATAAAATAATGAAAATTTATATCCATAGCTCTATAAATCCCATGTATAATTAGATATGAAACAATTGAATATTTTATTCAGTTCTTAATGATATGAAAAACATGAAAATAATGAAATGGAAAAATTTTCTTATATTTGCTATATTAGAACTGATAAATTGAGGTTTAGGTAAGAGATTGGTCAAAACTATTTCACAAATTGGGTAATGCATGAGTGAAACAAATTAAGCATAAAAGGAATGTAATTGATGGAAAAATGATTGGAAGTTTAAAGTGAAGATTAAGAGATATATGGATGAAGAGGAAAGCAAGTAAATAATTTGTTTTCAGGTGGTACTATGAGTGTGTTGTCTGGCCTTTTAGAGTCTCCTTACATCCTTGGGTATATATCCAGTAAAGTTTTACGTATTGCATGGAATCGAGTATTCAGTGGAAACTCAGTTGTTGGTCAATCCTCATCTCAAACAAATCAGCTCCCGAACATATTTTCCAAACAAAAAATGTACAGTACCCTCCCGAGTTTCACGCTGCTTTGGTATGTACAGGTCACATCTACCTAATGGCAGCGTCACGCACACTGCTTTAAAAGGTGGTGGACGTTTTCCTCCAATTGTTGGGCTATGGGCAACCACGGTTGCCTGTACGCCCATCCGGGAATGAATTGTCAGTCTTGTTGCCTCTTCAATCTTTTCAATAATCCCCTCACCTTCCTCCTCCACTTCCCTCACAACCTTCTCCGCAACATTTTTCTCTTGTTTCTCCCTTATGTGCCTAATTGGTTGTGCCTCCTCCTTCAGTCGAAACGCCATTACACACTTCTTCTCAACTGTATTCCTCACCAAATTCTCCTTCTCCTTAAGTTTTTTTTTTTTTTTTTTTTTTTTTACAACAAAGGAGGCAGCTCAAGGGCACAAAAAAAGACAGTAATAAAAAAAAAAAAAAAAGGCCCACTAATCACTGCTCCCATAAAAGAATCAGAAGAGGTGGCCAAAAGCAAGGTCAAATTCGGGAGGAGAGGTGTCCTGATACCCTCCTCTTGAAAGAGTTCAAGTCGTAGGCAGGAGGAAATACAGATGAAGGAAGATTGTTCCAGAGTTTACCAACGTGAGGGATGAAAGAGTGAAGATGCTGGTTAACTCTTGCATAAGGGGTTTGGACAGTATAGGGATGAGCATGAGTAGATAGTTGTGTACAGCAGGGCCGCGGGAGGGGGGGAGGCATGCAATTAGCAAGTTCAGAAGAGCAGTCAGCGTGGAAATATTGATAGAAGATAGAAAGAGATGCAACATCATGGAATTTAAGAGGTAGAAGACTATCAGTAGGAGGAGGAAAGCTGATGAGACGAAGAGCCTTAGCCTCCACTCTGTCCAGAAGAGCTGTGTGGGTGGATCCCCCCCACACGTGAGATGCATACTCCATACGAGGGCGGACAAGGCCCCTGTATATGGATAGCAACTGCGCAGGAGATAAGAACTGGCGGAGACGATACAGAACGCCCAACCTCGAGGAAGCTGATTTAGCGAGAGAGGAGATATGAAGTTTCCAGTTGAGATTTTGAGTTAAGGATAGATCGAGGATGTTTAGTGTTGAAGAAGGTGACAGCTGAGTGTTGTCGAAGAATAGGGGATAGGTGTTTGGAAGATTGTGTCGAGTTGATAGGTGGAGAAATTGAGTTTTTGAGGCATTGAAGGACAAAAGGTTCCTTCTGCCCCAATCGGAAATGATAGCAAGGTCTGAGGTTAAGCGTTCTGCAGCCTCCAGTCTGGAGTTGTGTACTTCCTGTTTTGATGGTCTTCTATTGAAAGAAGTTGAATAATGCAGAGTGGAGTCGTCGGCGTACGAGTGGACAGGACAGTTTGTTATGGAAAGATCATTGATGAATAACAGGAAGAGAGTGGGTGATAGGACAGAGCCCTGTGGAACGCCACTGTTGATAGGTTTAGGGGAAGAGCAGTGACCGTCTACCATCGCAGAGATAGAACGGCCAGAAAGGAAACTGGAGATAAAGGAACAGAGAGAGGGATAGAATCCGAAAGAGGGCAGTTTAGAAAGCAAAGACTGGTGCCAGACTCTATCGAAGGCTTTCGATATGTCTAGCGCAACAAAGAAAGTTTCACCGAAACTGCTGAGAGGATGACCAAGAGTCAGTTAAGAGAGCAAGAAGATCGCCAGTAGAATGCCCGTTGCAGAATCCATACTGGCAATCAGATAGATTAGAAGTGGAAAGGTGCTTTTGAATCTTCCGGTTAAGAATTGATTCAAAAGCTTTAGACAGACATGAGAGTAAAGCTATTGGGCGGAATTTTGAGGGATTGGAGCGGTCAACCTTCTTAGGCACAGGCTGTACAAAGGCATACTTCCAGCAGGAAGGAAAGATAGATGTTGATAGGCAGAGACAAAAGAGTTTGACCAGGCAGGGTGTCAGCACAGAAGCACAGTTTTTAAGGACAATAGGAGGCACTCCATCAGGTCCATAAGCCTTCTGAGAGTTGAGGCCAGAGAGGGCATAGAAAACATCATTAGGAAGAATCTTAAAAGCAGGCATAAAGGAGTCAGAGGGGGGATGAGTAGGAGGAATATGCCCAGAATCGTCCAAGGCGGAGTTCTTACAGAAAGCGAAGAGTTCAGCCTTAGAGACAGATGAGACAGCAGTGCTGCCGTCAGGGTTAAGGAGAGGAGGGAAAGAGGAAGAAGTGAAATTGGAGGAGATATTTTTGGCTAGATGCCAGAAGTCACGGGAAGAATTAGAAGAAGCAAGGTGTTGACATTTTCTATTGATAAAAGAAGTTTTGGTAAGTCGGAGAATAGATTTGGCACGATTCCGGGCTGAAATGTAAAGGTCATAGTTAGCGGGAGTTCGAAGGCTCTGGAACCTTTTGTGAGCTGCCTCTCTATCTTTAAGAGCACGAGAACAAGCATGATTAAACGAAGGCTTTTTAGCATGAGGAGTAGAGAAAGTATGTGGAATGTATGCCTCCATTCCAGAGACAATCACCTCTGTGATGCGCAGAGCACACACAGAAGGGTCTCTCTCCTGGAAGCAGTAATCATTCCACGGGAAATCGGAAAAGTACATCCTCAGGTCGTCCCACCGAGCTGAAGCAAAATGCCAGAAGCATCGCCTCCTTGGTGGGTCCAGAGGATGTACAGGAGCGATAGGACAGGATACAGAAATAAGGTTATGATCAGAGGAGCCCAACAGAGAGAACAGTTTGACAGAGTAAGCAGAAGGATTAGAGGGGAGGAAGAGGTCTAGAATGTTGGGCCTGTCTCCAGGATGGTCGGGAATACGAGTAGGGTGCTGAACCAACTGCTCTAGGTCGTTGAGGAGAGCAAAGTTGTAGGCTTGTTCACCAGGCTGGTCAGTGAAAGAGGATGAAAGCCAAAGCTGGTGGTGAACATTGAAATCTCCCAAGATGGAGATTTCAGCGAAGGGAGAGTGGGTCAAGATGCGCTCCACTTTAGAGTTCAAATAGTCAAAGAGTTTTACATAGTTAGTAGAGTTAGGTGAGAGATAAACAGCACAGATGTATTTAGTAATAGAATGACAATGAAGTCTTAGCCAGATGGTGGAAAATTCAGAAGAGTCAAGGTCGTGGGCACGAGAGCAAGTGATCTCGTTGCACACATAGGCGCAACATCCAGCTTTGGATTGAAATGTAGGATAGAGATAGAAGGAGGGAACAGAGTAGAGGTTGCTGTCAGTAGCCTCAGAAACCTGTGTTTCGGTGAGGAAGAGAAGGTGAAGTTTAGAGGAGGAGAGATGATGTTCCACAGAATGAAAATTAGAACGGAGACCGCGAATGTTGCAGAAATTGATAAGGAGGAGGTTTGAGGAGTTATCAGGAAACCTCTCAAGTCAGCAGCCAGAAGGGGAGTCCTCCCTGGGGGAATTTATGGTCCCCCCCCAGGCAGGGACCACTGCTGTAGTCAGGTCAACATCATTTTGCTGACTTTTCACAAGATCCCTAAGGCTCTTTCTTTCCTCTTCCTGTTCCTGTTTCCATTGCTTTTGTTCTTGTTTTATTACCTTAACATTTTTAAGGAAATTCTCCCTTTCCTCCTCCTGCTGCTTCATAATTTGCTGCTGCCATTGTTTCATTTCCTTCACACTATCCACTTCACTCTTCACCACCTCCACCCCCCTGGACAACTCTGCCTTGAGGGCCCTGTTTTTCTCCTTCAACTTGTTTTCATTGGCCTCCAAGGTCTTCACCCTCATTTCCAATTCGGCAAACATCTCCCTCATCTCTATCACTGTGTTTTCCAGCGAAACCACTCTCCTATGCATCAATACATTCGACAACTTCTTGTCCTCCTCCCCAAAACCAGAGAACCCCATACACCCCTGTGGTGTGTTGGGGTGCGGTGTATTACACCCCTCAGCACTATGTTGACTGTCGCCTTCAGCTCCAGGTACATTCGGCTCCCTACTCGCTATGACAATTCTCTCTTCCTCCTGCACACTCAATCAATTCCACAACAGGCCATAGACATTTGGGACAGCATGAGACACACTTTGTGTGTGTGTGTGTGTGTGTGTGTGTGTGTGAGAGGGAGAGAGAGAGGGTGTGAGTGAGGGAGAGATGGGAGGCGCCTCTTCCAGTTTCAGCTTGCTGTTCCTCGACTCTTCCCTCCCTTTCTCGCCATCTAATCAATGTGTGTGTGTGTGTGTGTGTGTGTGTGAGAGAGAGAGAGAGAGAGAGAGAGAGAGAGAGAGAGAGAGAGAGAGAGAGAGAGAGAGAGAGAGAGAGAGAGAGAGAGAGAGAGAGAGAGAGAGAGAGAGAGAGAGAGAGAGAGAGAGAGAGAGAGAGAGAGAGAGAGAGAATGTTTCTCTCCCTCTCTCCCTTCGTATCACTGAGGTGTCAATCTTTTGACCCTCTCTCTCTCTCTCTCTCTCTCTCTCTCTCTCTCACACACACACACACACACACACACACACATGGCCTTTCAGCCTTTTACTCCATGAAATCTGTGTGTACTGCCGGTGAATCAGTGGGATATTTTCCATGATCTTACGTCTGTGTCTTTCCCTTCCCTCTCCTCCACTTTTCTCCACAAATCAATTTCTTTATCACAACTAATATAAGGAAATAAAATTCAGCAGACACATGTCATGTACAAATAACGCAAATTTCTCTGTATACTTATGAATACATCTCAAAATTATCAAATAATTTATATTTTCTTTATGTGCACCATTTAATTTTGCATGTTTTTATATATAACACATGATGATTATGTTGATTTTATGGCTGAAAACTTGTTATAATCAGTAGTGACGTTTGAAATAAACACTCATAATTAGGCCCATGAGAGGTGTAGTGTGTTGTAGTAACCCAATATTGGATGTGACTCTATAACGCACACCTAAATGTTTGTTATTTGATACTAGAGCAACTTACTTTTCTGTTGTTCTATGAGTCTCCTTGCCAACACCATTAGAAAGAATCTTCACCTCTGGGGAGCATGGAACTGAGGCGCTCTGTAAGTAAGCATTTTTGTTATAGGGGAGGTCCTACTGAGCTTCAAATTAAACTTCACCATGAGTTATTAGATTTCTCACTAATGTAGATGAATACTGCATAAGTTAAATCTCCTCTTTGTTAATCTAAATTGCTAAAAAAAAAGTCTATTTTAGCAACAGAGATGAATTAATAGGAGGGTGCTAATGCTTTATTTTTTTCATTATTAGGAAAAGGAAAACACTACTATACCTTAGCAACAAGCTCTGAGTTATTAAACACTTCATCATCATCCACATCTGTTGCCTCGACAGTTGTACCCTCAATGTGAACAGACAAAGCGGGTCGATTTTCCTCTTCTGCCGAGCTTTCAGACTGTCCAGTTGAGGCTGTACCCCCACTGACATTTGAAATGTTGGAAATGTTTGATGAGGTTTCCAAGTGTCCCTGGTGGTCTGTCTCAGTTTGAACAAGAGACTTCTTGGTTGGGCTCTTCTGATCAACAAGAGCTGTTGATGTTGCTTCAGGGGAAGGAGTATTTTCTACTCTCTTAGTATCTGCTTTTTCTTCCAAGGCATCCACTGACACAACAGAAATATGGGTGGTGTCATTTGTGGATGGAAGTGGAGAGACAACTTCTCCTTTAGTTTCTTCAACTGTCACTTCATATCGAGACCTATAAGGAATTTTTTAATTAAAAACATAAATATCATATACAGTAAAACTTTCATAACTCAGAATGATAGGAGCTCCAGTCTTACTGAGTTATTTAATATTCCATATTGTGCAATTCCCCCTACCTCCAAATTTGCTTAAAAATTTAAAAATTGAAAATACAGCACCATAAAGCAACACTGATGGTAATGGTGATGGCTGACGGATGGCTGAAGGCTGACTGATTAAACGATGGGATTGTTTTCATAAAAAATAATGTTAAAAAAAAAAAATGCAACCTTTTGCTTGTTTATTCATGTTGAATGAACCATCTGAACTCATTGAAAACAGCGGTGAAATTCAAATTACGATATGTTGTGTAATAGTCACACTAGAGGGTGTGCAATGTAGCTAGTGTGAGCTGCTGGCACTTTGTGCAGACAGACACACTACTGGCTGGCACTGGGGCTGGCACAGCTGGTGAGGAACCCAGGAGCGACAAATGTTACATCATCACTCTCTACGTGACTCTCACTACTGCTGCCACTGTTCACTATTATCACTGCTGTCATTGTACTTAGAATAATTATCACAGTTTGTCTCATCCTTTCCTGGGGTTTTCCTGTATTTACTCTACATGTGCTTGGTGTGGCTTTAAAAGTGGCTCAGTTAGGACAAATGGCATTATCTCACATCCATGAGGGTCAGATATGATGCCATGCAGAAGGACAAGTCATGGAACCCAAAAATTAAGGGTAACATTCAAAATTTTGGCACACAGGCATCTGCTTAAATAAATGACTGCCAGCTGAGCAGTCCATGAGATTTGATTAACTGAATGATAGCCATTGTTTAAACTGTCTGCTTCAGCTAACTTGAAGCTATGAGTGCCTGAGAAATGGTTAAACATGGATGAAATATGAGACTCGTAAAACAGCATGGAATATACGTTAGTGTTCTCCTTTCATAACCATATAGCAGCTAGCATTATTGTTTTTCACTTATATACCATTGTTACTGGGTTGTTTTCACCACAAAATAAATCTACTTGTGACATCTGGTATCCAGCCTTGATGCTCCTCAGGAATAAGGGAGAAATGAACAGCCAAATTTGTTGTATATTACATCATTAGCCATTTTTACCATCACACACTGGGGGAGAGACAGAATGGATACACTAAACTGACCAGTTTCCGGAAATGGGTCATATATGGTGGATTGCCACGTCACCACAACCTTCAATTTCCTTGAATTTGGAGTCACCCAAGTTGGGCAATATTGGTGGGACCAACCCATTGACACTAAACACTTCCTGACATATATGTCTGTTATGAAGCGCATGGGTTGAGGGTTAAACACTTAAAAAGTGAAGAGTAAAGCTCAGAGATATGGAGCAAGGTCAGATATGAGTGTGTAGGCAGACAACATGTGAGAGATTGAAGAGCAGGAAGTGAGAAAGTGAGGAATGTGAGGTGGGTAAGGAGTGTCATGTTGAGTGTTCAATGTACCTATTAGGTGCAAAACTTCCTGCAGGTGAGGACAAAGGGAGGGGAACACCAACAAAGCAGATGGTTTTTTTTTTTTTTTTTTTTTTTTTACAGCAAAGGGAGACAGCTCAAGGGCACAAAAAAGTAAACATTAATAAAAAAAAAGCTACTGCTGCTCCTAAAAGAATCCAAAGAGGTGGCCGAAAGATAAGTCAGTTTCGGGAGGAGAGGTGTCCTGATACCCTCCTCTTGAAAGAGTTCAAGTCGTAGGCAGGAGGAAATACAGATGAAGGAAGATTGTTCCAGAGTTTACCAGCGTGAGGGATGAAAGAGTGAAGATGCTGGTTAACTCTTGCATAAGGGTTTGGACAGTATAGGGATGAGCATGAGTAGAAAGTCGAGGTGCAGCGGGCCAAGGGAGGGGGAGGCATGCAGTTAGCAAGTTCAGAAGAGCAGTCAGCGTGGAAATATCGATAGAAGATAGAAAGAGAGGCAACATTAAGGGCTTGGAATTTAAGAGGTAGAAGACTATCAGTATGAGGAGGAGAGCTGATGAGACGAAGAGCCTTTGCCTCCACTCTGTCCAGAAGAGCTGTGTGAGTGGAGCCCCCACACATGAGATGCATACTCCATACGAGCGGACAAGGCCCCTGTATATGGACAGCAACTGTGCAGGGAGAAGAACTGGCGGAGACGGTACAGAACGCCCAGCCTCGAGGAAGCTGATTTAGTAAGAGATGAGATATGAAGTTTCCACTTGACATTTTGAGTTAAGGATAGACCGAGGATGTTTAGTGTTGAGGAAGGTGATAGCTGGGTGTTGTCAAAGAATAGGGATAGTTGTTTGGAAGATTGTGTCGAGTGGATAGGTGGAGAAACTGTGTTTTGAGGCGTTGAAGGACACCAGGTTCTTCTTGCCCCAATCGAAATAATAGTAAGGTCTGAGGCTAAGCGTTCTGCAGCCTCCAGCCTTGAGTCGTTAAGTTCCTGAAGGGTGGGTCTTCTATTAAAAGAAGTTGAATAATGCAGAGTGGAATCATCGGCGAGGAATGGATAGGACAGTTCGTTTTGGAAAGAAGATCATCAATGAACAACAGAAAAAGAGGAGATAGGACAGAACCTGTGGGACTCCACTGTTAATTGATTTAGGGGAAGAACAGTGACCGTCTACCACGGCAGAAATAGAACGGTCAGAAAGGAAACTGGAGATAAAGGTACAGAGAGAAGGATAGAAACCGTGGGAGGGTAGTTTAGAAAGAAGATTTGTGCCAGACCCTATCAAAAGCTTTTGATATGTCCAGCTTAATAGCAAAAGTTTCACCGAAACGGCTAAGAGGATGACCAAGAGTCAGTTAAGAAGGCTTAGAGATCACCAGTAGAACGCCTATGCGGAACCCATACTGGCGATCAGATAGAAGGTCAGAAGTGGAAAGGTGCTTTTGAATCTTACGGTTAAGGATTGATTCAAAAGCTTTAGATAGACAAGAAAGTAAAGCAATAGGACGGTAGTTTGAGGGATTGGAGCGGTCACCCTTCTTAGGTACAGGCTGTGTGAAGGCATACTTCCAGCAAGAAGGAAAGGTAGATGTTGACAGGCAGAGGCGAAAGAGTTTGACCAGGCAGGGTGACAGCACGGAGGCACAGTTTTTAAGGACAATAGGAGGCACTCCATCAGGTCCATAAGCCTTCTTAAACAAAGATGACCTCCAACATAGAAGCTCCCCCACGATATTCCATCACCACTTCTTATAGGCGACCCTATAGTGGAAACAGCAATCATAGTTGAATGAAACATTTGCAGCAGGCAAGAAGATACAAATGATATGACAATAGCCATACACCTATAACTACGACAGTTCCTTTGTTTACAAACACTAGTGTTCCCCCCTCCTGTAACAGCTCCTTAGGGAATAATGTGAGGGATCTGTTATGTGGGACACCATTTTTGTTACGCTCAGCTATTCTAGTGTCCAGTTTGACTCACATGCCCACCTGCGGAGAGCTGCACTGCCAACAGGTACACAGTTCAGTAGACCCACTACGCATGCAATGTTGTGCAACATTACACAATAGAGCTAATTAGTTATGCCAAGATGGCAGTGTTCGCTAAACTCCCTGCTGTCATTACACAAGGGCAGTGTTTGTTAACAAAGACATTGTGGTCATATGAGTGTAGCCAGTCACCTCTTCTGCATCTTCTTACTTTCTACAAATATTTAATTCGACTATGACTGCTGTTTCCAGTAAAGGGTTGCCTGTAAGACCTGCTGAGGGAATATTGTGAGGGAGCTGTTGTGTTTTATTGCACTCAACTCCAGTGTCCAGATTGGCTCAACTTCCCTACCTGCAGGGAGTTGTGCACTAATGGGTCCACTGAACACATTCCTGGAATCTGGTGGCTACTCTGAGAAACTGAATTATGAATTGGATCATGTCATGTTATTCTAAAGAAATTGTGTAATTAAAAAATTGTGTAAAACCAAACTCGCTTACCCATGTAAGGCAAGAAATATTTGTATACAGTATATGTTGAAACAATGCTAGTACAGGCTTGCCATAACAAGTAGAAGCCACTATGTGTGTTTCTAACTCTGCAAAATGTAGATTCGTAGGAAAGTTTCGTTTAGTCGGCGCAACGTCTGTGGTCATATGCCGGAGAGAGACAGAAGGGGAAGGAATTATTAGGAGAAGGGAACAGATCCCAGGAGACGGGACACAACCCCTGATTAATACCCGGTACCCACTCACTGCTGGGTGGACAGGGGCGTAGGGTATCGAAAAAGCTGCCCAATTTTTTCCACTCCACCCGAAAATCGAACCCGGGCTCTCTCAGTTTTGAGCCGAGTGTGCTAACCACTGCACCACGAAGCCCCCTGTATTCGTTTTTTTTTTTTTCCCCCCCTATCATGAATGAGTTCAAATTAATTTTCAATTAATGATTCTTTGTCTTACTGAGTTATATACAATTTCAAATTATAGAATACAGGTAACTCTCGATTTACGCAAGTATTGCGTCCTTGAAGAGGTCGCGTAAATCAAAAACAATGTAAATCAAACAAGAGGTAGGTTTCTGTCGAAAAATAAATATTCACTTCATTCAGTGGAGAGAGAGAGAGAGAGAGAGAGAGAGAGAGAGAGAGAGAGAGAGAGAGAGAGAGAGAGAGAGAGAGAGAGAGAGAGAGAGAGAGAGAGAGAGAGAGAGAGAGAGAGAGAGAGAGAGAGAGAGAGAGAGAGAGAGAGAGAGAGAGAGAGAGAGAGAGAGAGAGAGAGAGAGAGAGAGAGAGAGAGAGAGAGAGAGAGAGAGAGAGAGAGAGAGAGAGAGAGAGAGAGAGAGAGAGAGAGAGAGAGAGAGAGAGAGAGAGAGAGAGAGAGAGAGAGAGAGAGAGAGAGAGAGAGAGAGAGAGAGAGAGAGAGAGAGAGAGAGAGAGAGAGAGAGAGAGAGAGAGAGAGAGAGAGAGAGAGAGAGAGAGAGAGAGAGAGAGAGAGAGAGAGAGAGAGAGAGAGAGAGAGAGAGAGAGAGAGAGAGAGAGAGAGAGAGAGAGAGAGAGAGAGAGAGAGAGAGAGAGAGAGACAGAGAGAGAGAGAGAGAGAGAGACAGAGAGAGAGAGACAGAGAGAGAGAGACAGAGAGAGAGAGACAGAGAGAGAGAGACAGAGAGAGAGAGAGAGACAGAGAGAGAGAGAGAGAGAGAGAGAGACAGAGAGAGAGAGACAGAGAGAGAGAGACAGAGAGAGAGAGAGAGAGAGAGAGAGAGAGAGAGAGAGAGAGAGAGAGAGAGAGAGAGAGAGAGAGAGAGAGAGAGAGAGAGAGAGAATATCCATATCACCAAGATATCCACTCAGCCTCACTCGTGTGAGGAAGAAATGAGGGACACCATGAGCGGCTGGCTAGTATTGGTACCGGTACCGAGCAGTCTGGTACCAGTACCGTACCGTACAGCTGGTACCGGTACCTGCCCACCCCTATTGTTGAGTAGTGTGGCAGCGTGGGTACTGTATTGTTGTTCAAGTGGCGCACGGGAAGAACTGAGCTCAGCTGTGTGGCCGCGGCGCCGTGTGAGTCCAGTTGCCTGAGACATATGGTGGTCACTCCATAAAATATCGCGTATAAGTGGAAAAAACATGTAAATTAAACATTTATTTGGATTTTGGACCCTGCGTTATTTCAAAAATGCGTAAACCAAACTCGCGTAAATCGAGAGTTACCTGTATCAAGTTATAAGGATTTTGCTGTGTATGCAAGTAAAATATATTTCAAGGATCTTTACAGTTTTCATTTAGTTATTATAAAACTTGAACTTGGATAATATGTTCTCATATTGTACTTACTGTGTAGATGAATGAGATTCTGGTTGCTGACCCTCATGAAGTATAGAAGAATTGCAGATCACAACTTCACTTTCATCTAACTTATGGCCATCATTTGGAAGTACATGAACCTCCGTGATGCCCTCTGGCTTATTTTCTGAAAATGAAAAACAAAACAAAACATTATTTGTAAAAGAGGGGCCTCCAAATCTGTCTGTCATGAGTAACTCATGACACCAGAAATTTTGAGTATGACTGGTGTGGTGTATCACAAAGTTGCAATTTGGGGCAAAAAAGCTAAGTAGCAATTATTTAATTGATCCAGAACATTAGAAACTCTGGATCTTTATATATATCATGTTTTGTTTCCTTACCTCTCAAATAATTGATATAACAACTAATTCTAGTTGATGTAGGTGCTTATAAAATAGCAGAGGATAATTAAAAAAAACTGTTGGAGACTTTCTAAGGTGCTACAGGTACCTTTCAACTGATGCGAGTTTTGTATTCCTGTTAAGTTTGCATTTTGAAAATTTTGTGTACAGTGCCCTCCTGAGGTTCACGGTTGCTTTCTTCTGGAGGTATAATAGCGCCATGCTCGAGGATCATAAACTCGAGCAATAAAAACAAGGAATAAGCACTTATTTATTCCAGCCCATGGAGAAGCCAACTTTTTTTCCCCACTTCACTCCCTTGTTATCTCAAAATACATACCTTGAAAAAAGGAAAAAATGGGAAGAGAAAACAGGTCGTTTTGATGCCGCAGCTGAAAGTGACTGCCTTACAATTGGCTGACAGTTTTGAAAACACGAATGTGATTTGCTGCGAGTCCGATGACATCATCGACTGTGCTCACCCAATCAGCGGCCTCTCCGCCTTAGCACATCTCTAACTATGATGAAACAAAAGCATTGTGACTCTGAAGTTAACACTGATAGTTACTTTTGTGATGATTGAAATATTACCCTGCTTCCTCTTGCTGAAATAGACAAGTTTGCAATAGGAACTTACCATTACTACATTAATTGATATTAATGTATTACCTTTTGGAAGGGAATCTAAGGATACAGCTTCAGCAATGGGCACATCTTCTTTCCTCATCTCCTCTTCATCTGGAGACAGAATAACTGAGGACCCACTAAGAGTAACAGTTGAATCCTTTTCAAGGTCTTGGGTACTCTTAATTAATGCTACATCCATAACACTCTCAATGGCTGATTCTAAGCAGAGTATTGCCTGTTCTTCTGCCTCAGACACTGATGAAGAGGATGTGGAGGATATTTTCGAGGTAGGATTTGAGTCTTCGTGAGTTGAAGGTTCTGTTTTTAAGTCCTTCTCAACAATTGCAGGACCTAATAAGAAAATTTAAATGTTGTAACTTAAGACAAAAAACATGTTAAAAAGTATAAACATATACTATAGAATAAAATGATTTATCAGTTAGTAAGTGGTATAAATGAAAAATATAGCATGCAAAGTAAATTATAACACCCATTAGTAAAATAAAGTGCATTAGTAATAGCTGATGAATTTCATTTTTTTGAATTGGTAAAATTCATAGACATGAAAAATTGCACGTATGTAAAATTTACTTGAACATTATGATTGCCATCAATGAAGACGTTTCCTGGCCACAGAGGGTGATATGTTAAAAAGGCCATATGATCATTATAGAGCATTACAAAAAATCAAATCAGCGCCCAATGAGTCGAGCAGCACCAAGCAGCAGGAATGAGAAACAGGATGCTCGGGAGATATTCAAATTTAGTCTTAACCTAAGGTTCATTAGACAGCTATAATGAGCTACATGCACTACATACTGTGGAAAAATAGAGTCATAAGGCTACCAGCCTTGGAGGCTGTGCGTGGCCTGCACTGCAATCAAATGAAGAATGAATATGGCTAACAAAGACCCTCTCTTCTTTCAATGTTTGTAGTGTTGATTGGTACTTGGAGACCAACTCAGATGCCAACCTCCACCAACAGCACTGTTGTTAGAATAAGCACCTCATGTATTATGAAAACAGCCGAATATAATGATGAACAGCGTACTATCAGGTCCTCATGGGCCTGTCCTTTTCTGCATTCTACTACTGTCTTGTTCTGCTATGATTGGGACCAATTCTCATAGGAGGTTGCCTACATGCTTCCTTAGGATAAACCACAGGTCTGCCTGGATGTTGTGGTCTGCCATTTTAGCATGCTTCATAAGTTGCCCCCGCAGCTACAATCACATGAAATGTTCGGGAGGGGGTAGAGCGGGGGAGCTGCTACTGAGCTTGCCCTAGATGTTGATTGCCAAATATTCGGTTGTTTTTTGGACTACACAGTACCCTCCCGATTTTCGTGCTCCCTTCGTTCCAAAGGTATATCGCTAAACTAGCGGATCGCAAAATTCGGGGTATTGAAAACACTGAAAAAAGCGCTTATTAGTTCCGGCCCGTGGAGAAGCTGACTTTTTTTCTCCACTTTACTCCCAAAATACGTACCTTGGAAAAAGGAAGAAAATGAGAAGAGAGGACGGGTCGTTTTGAAGCTGCAACTGAAGGCGGCTGGCTGCCTAATGATTGGCTGACTGTTCTGGCAACACGCTTGGTTCGCCGAGTCTGATGACATCATCGCCGGCGCCCATCCAGTCAACAGCCTCTAAGTATGAAGAAACGAAAGCTTTGTGAATCTGGTCAATGTTAATAGTTAAATCAATAGTTCATAGTTTTTACCAAAGGCCATTAGCGCGCATCGCTGTGAATCTCGCCCCAGCACGTGTGAGCACGGTCACCAAACCGCTAGTTTCTCAGGAATTTTGTACAGAGATTCATAGTCGGCTGCATTTCACGGGAAACTCACCGAAATTCTAGTCAGAAACTCAGTCACCAACATGTCGGTTATTTTCTCGTGAGTTCGGTAAGTTGTGGTCACAAGAAGAAGAAGAGCGTATCAACTGATCGGTTCAGTAGCTATCTGCATGTTTATTTCAGTACCACAATGAGTTTCACAAAGCCAGATAAGCCTGGAGTAAGCATGTTGAGCAGGTCTTGGACTTGAGTCTTGTCCAAGCGTACCCGCTGCCTCATCGTGTCTGAGTCCTCACTGTTACGTACGTTCTCATAGCATTTAACAGTAGCAAGCTGTAACACACTTTCCTTTTGTCTCCGAGCTAACCACCCAGGAACCAACACATGCTTTCTTTTCATTTTTTTTATTTTTCTTCAGCAAATACCACAAAGCAAACTCTGCAACATCTGGATCCATTGTTTGTTTTGCTTTTCAGCTGATATATCCCAGAATGCCACAGTCCTCTGTGTGACCAAACTTGAAGATAAATTCGAGGCAGAAAATTGTCAGGAGATAATTTTGGTGGAAAATTCCCGAGAAGCTAGCTTGTGTGACCGCGCCTTTAAGCTGCTGGTGTCAAACCGGGCCTTTTCCTCCAACTGCATTGACGATAGGGGCACCCAGCAGCTCCAAATTTTCTGGGTGTAAGTTACACACAGCCAAGGTCGATTGTCCGTATTCACAACGTAAACAAAGCAGTCGCCCTGTATTGATTAAACAGTAAACAAAGCAACTCTGCCAGTCTACTTTACGAGTTTCTTGGTTGGCCATTTCCACTGCTCCTCACTCCTCAGCCAATGCCGTCGTCTGTTTGTTTACATACAGCCGCGCGGTTGCTCATACCGCCAACTGTTTTCCATCCGTACAGACAACCGACAACTCGCTCCCGGTTGGGCGCACGAGCAACCGCAGTTGCCTAGAGCCCCAATGGTTGAAGGAAAACGGCCAGTGTGACACTGCCTTGAGGAATTGCGCGTGACGCTGACGGTAGGTAGACAGTGCGAAACTCCGAGCGATAATGCACGAACGTCGGGATGGTAAGAGTTTAGGATTGAGCGCGAAACTCGAGGATCGCCAAACTCGGATAGCGCAAAACTCGGGAGGGTACTGTATACACTATACCACTGGGAAAGATGGCTTCAAAGGCTTCTACAAATGATAGTCCTGAGCCAATGGTTGTGAATGATGCATGAAAGTGACAAAGAAAATGCACAGCAGGTTTAGGGAATTTTGCACAGTAATATTAACTGAAATTATTAAAATGAGTGAAAAGTTATTAGAAAGTCTTGACTCGACTTCATGAGTGTTGAAGGGCTTTGCCTTTGCAATAGTAACTTTTTGTTGCTTGGTGTTTTTGTGAACCTGCTTTACTTTTTGGTGCCTTTATCATCTTTGGATTTACTCTCTTTACATGGATTCAACTTCCTAAAACTAATGTTCGACACTTTCATGCATTGCTGATGACTGTGGTGAGTAATAAGACAACATACCATGTCTTTCTTTTCTGATTATGTGAATATATATTTTTCGTTTTCAGGGGTCCCTCCCAATAATCTAAACAATTTGATAATCCAAATGACCTTCAGTCCACTACCATTCAGACTATTGGACTTTTACTATATATGGTCACTCTTTCCAAGTGAAGAACTAGAAGTTGTTTTCAACACCATCCTTTTGCCTTGTATGTTCCCCCATGAAGCTTCACTTCCTTCCATTGACCAGTTTTCCCATGACACTTCCTTACATTTAAAATCCCCCATTATCAGAATCTTGTCCTTCTCCTCCAGCAATCTCCTAAGGCAATCCAATGTATCTTCCAGCTTCTTGTACAATTCTTCTGTCCATGAATTGTCTTTTGGAGGGACAAACACCACTACGATATTTCTGCATCCTCCCCTTTGCAGTCTTATTCCCACACTCAAGACCTCCGCTTCCCCTTCGCCATAGGTGACACCCTCCACTGTCCATTCTTTTTTCAACAATAGCATCACTCCTCCTCCTTGTTTATTTTCTCTATTTCTCATCCATACATTATATTTACCATCCCCTATGTTAAATGCATCTATGCTACCAGTCAATTTGTTTTTTGTAATCCCCATAACATCTGGTTTTTCCTTACTCAGGTAATCTCCTATTTCTGACACTGATGATATTAACCCGTTCACATTAGTGTATGCCACCTTCAAGCTGTTTCCTCTTCCCTTCTGTACCACTTCCTTAGGTCCATGTCTATCACTCTCCAGAAAAACTTATTTTTCTCCTCTTCCAACCTTGCTTCATTCTTTTCATTGGCTTGATTCTTCAATTCTCTTATCGTGTTCCTTTCCTCCACACTTTTTTGTAGCTCTGTTCTTGCTAACTTCCATGATTTTCCCACCACTTCTTCTGTAGCCGCTTGAGACCTAAATCTAATGTGTGTGTAATGCACCTACTTATATTTTTTAGGACTGGGTACAAGCTTATGCATCCTGGGTCTGTAGGTCTTAAGTTTTCACCCTTGGGTTACCTGCCTTTTGCAATACCAGACCATTACCCTGGGTAGTGGAGCTCAATTCCTGGTATCCATTCACTGCTTAGTGGACAGGAGCACAGTTCTCAACTCTGTCCAGGAATCGAACCCAGGATCTCTAAATTGTGAGCCAAGCATGCTAGCCACTCCACTACAGACCATCATATTGCCCACATACAATGGGAGATATGACACAACCCTGGCTGACAGCCACTACCCTTCAATGCTGAGAGGACATGGGAACGGCTGAAAGGAAACTACCCACCTGTCTTCAAACCATATGGAATTTCGATCGAGGGACCTCTAGGTTGTAAGCAGTCTGTGGTAACAGATACACTATGGAGCTCTATGGGCGAATGCATGTGTGTGTGTGTGTGTGTGTGTGTGTGTGTGTGTGTACAGGTGCACGTGCATGTGTGAGTGTGAGTGTGTAAAAAAAAAGCCATTTGCAAGTTGAAAAACTGAAGCAAGTGAACCAAATGTGCCATTAAAATAATAAGCAATGCCATTATATATCTGTTCATGCAAGTTTACTACTTAGGCATGCAGCTTAGGGAGTACAAAATACCAGCTCACCAGAATATGTGACAACACTATCTTTTTTCACAGGTTGTGTTGACTCCTGAGGGGTTGGAGTGGGAGTACGGACAATTACTGTAGCATCACTGCCTATGGAAGCAATAACTGCCTCTGGTGAAGTTGGAGTTAGGAATGCAGAAGGTGGCATTACTGGTGCTTCCTGTGAATTCTGTTCATTAGAACTTTGGTCAGTTGAAATAACAGATGGTGAACTGGAAGTGGAAGATGATATATCTGATGCTTGAGGGTGTAATGAAGACTCATTCGTGAGCATATTAACACCAGGCGTTCCAATATCTATTTCACTTTCATGAACTGGATTTACTTTTATTTCAGTACTGAGTGAGCCCTGTTCAAGTTCCTCTAATTTCTGGGCTGATGGCAATTCCATATCAGATTCATGATTTTCCTCTGACACTGCAATTTCAGTATTTTCATTATTGGTGTCAGTAACATCTTCCATTCTTTCATTTAATTGTTCATCCATGCATAGAGATCTTGTACTGTCATTGCCATCTCTTTCCTTGCCTGGTGTTTTCTCAGCAGCCTCATTATAATCCATCATGTGTGTGTCTTTAGATTTGGTTGAAATATTAGATACACTTGACCTTTCTTTATTTTCATTCTCTTCACTTGGGACGGAAGAATTATTTTCCTTGACTGAAGTATCGACTTCGGGTACTAACATAGATTCTTTAGTAGGCACTGGACTTTCATTAATAGTGACAGGCAAAGGTGGCTGGCTCTTTCCTGAGGGGGTGCTTGTCATTTGTTTATTTATATCACTGATGGCTGGGGCTGGAGTAGTCACTACTGACTCACCTACTTCAGCATTAGAGGATGTATCAACAGGAGAGGGGGCTCTAGGTTTAGAGGGGTGGTGCTAGCTGGGACAGCAGGTGCAGGACCCTTCTTTGCAGGGGTAGAACTAGCACTAGAAGTTGGGGTGCTGGCTGAACTTCCAGCAATTGGGGGGGGAGGAGCAGGTCCCTTTCTCCGCTCACCTAATGCTGGCACCACCACCTGAAAAGTAAATTTTCCCATTATTCATATTTCCATGAGATAAGAAGGAAGCTTAAGAAAAGATAAAAAAATAATTAAGAGCGAGTTTAGTGCTGGAGGGAGACAATGGATGTGGTGACTGGGAGGCACCATGAGCAGGACAATAAGGAAAAGTATGAAAGGAAGCTTAGAAAAGCAATTAGGGAGCTCATAGGGAGACTGGAGGAAGATGGAGGAGCGAGAAATATGTCTAAGACATATATGAAAATAGTGATAGACAGCTTCAAGAGTTGTGGATAAACAGTGATAAAAGTTGAAATAGAGGAGGTGAATGGTGAACATATGAGATCAGGGATGCTAAGGAAAATGAACAGTATTATGCAAGAAAATGATCCAGGGAGTGTTTCTGAAGAAAAAGAAAAGGGAGACATAAGATTGGCAAAATTAAAGTTAAAAGACTTGTTAGAGGTAGAATCATTAATTGATATTTTGAGATAAGTGAGAGAAAAGTGTATGGAAAGCAATCAAAAAAAAAAAAAAAAAAAAAAAAAAAAAAAAATACGTATAGGTAATTACTAGGAAGGAGAGAGAGAAGTAATGACATAAATGAGACTGAAAGTGAGACTGTGATAAATACATGGTTATTTAGAGCAACTAATGAATGATGAAAGGTCAAGAAGGAAACAAACTTATATCTTTAACCCGGTAGCAGCAGGGATCATGTTTCTTAATGGTCCCTCCAAGCGAGAAATATGAGAAAAAATCACCCCTCATACAAACCATTTCATAATATATATCAAAGTATTTCTGATCAGATTATGTATCATCTATTTTGGGGGGTTTATATCATGACACAAATTTGGCCCATCACTGCTACACGGTAAAGCCACAAATTTGGCCCATCATTGCTACACGGTAAAGCCACAAATTTGGCCCATCACTGCTACACGGTAAAGCCACAAATTTGGCCCATCACTGCTACACGGTAAAGCCACAAATTTGGCCCATCATTGCTACTGGGTTAAATATGAAAGCTGATAGATGTCTGTGGAAGCAGAAAATTCAGAGAGAAGTGAGAGGAGAAGTAAGGGGAGAAGTGGAAAAGTTGAGAGTGGGCAAAGCTCTAAGTTAGCACAAGTCAATATGATGATAAAATATAGAGAGTAAATAATGAAGTTCATGAATGCTTTCCTTATGCACATAAAAAAAAAAGTGCCTGATGATTGGAGGGAAGCTGAGGTGTGCATTATCACCCCCTGAATCATCTTTGTCATCCTCCTCTGAACAGATTCTAACATCTTGATATCCATTCTATAGTAGGGGGACCAGAACTGAACTGCATAATCGAGATGAGGTTTAACTAGTGCTAAATAGAGTTTGAAGATGACTTCAGTGCTCCTATTGCTTACGCTCCTTGAGATGAAACCAAGTACTCTGTTTACCCGATTTTTGGCCTGAATACATTGAGCCGTAGGAAAGAGGTCAGAACTCACTAAGACTCCTAAGTCTCTCTCACACCCAGACCTACTTAGAGGAGTGTCATTTAAGGACTAATTGTGTGAGGGGTTATTCCTACCTACACTCAAAATGCTACACTTCCCGACATTGAATTCCATTTGCCACTTCCCCGCCCAATCATATAGTCTGTCAAGCTCATCCTGGATTCGATATGACACTCTACATAGGAACAGTTGTCAGTGTCAATGATATCCAGGCAACAATGACAAATAGTCAACTATAGTCAATTTTATTTCAAATTATTAATAGTCATATCATTAACCCGGTAGCAGCGACGGGCCAAATTTGTGGCTCTACCATGTAGCAGCGACGGGCCAAATTTGTGCCATGATATAATCCCCCAAAAATAGATGATATCTAAACTGATCACAAATGCTTTGATATACATTATGAAATGGTTTGTGTGAGTGGTGATTTTTTCTCATTTTTCTCGCTTGGAGGGACCATTAAGAAACATGATCCCCGCTGCTACCGGGTTAATACAGCTGTTTTGTTAATCTATGATTCGTCCACCTCAATGCCTTCCTCCTCTATTTCCATCTCTATTTTGACATCATCACTTTTTCCCATGGGACACACATATCTTAATTCATTTAACAAGTGCACTCCCTTTGTCAGCACCAGGTCCAGTCTCGCTGGTTCGTCGTCACTCCTGTATTTTGTATTCTCAGTCACCCACTGCATCATTAAGTTTTCCATAGTCAGTTTTAGAAACCTTTCCCCCCATGCCATCTCACTAACTCCACATTCGAATATTTCCCAACTAACAAGACTCTTTTGTTTGCTTTGAGTAACCTATTCAAACTCTGAATGGTATCTTCTATCATCATCTCATATTCTTTCCATGAATTTGTTCTTGGTGGTACAAAGGTTGCTATTATCGTCATTATTGTGTGTGTGTGTCTGTGTGTGTGTGTGTGTGTGTGTGTGTGTGTGTGTGTGTTGGGGTGGAGGGGTCATGTGATCATGGAGGTATTTATGCCCTTTACAAGTGCCAGTATTGTGCTAAGCCAGTATCTGTCCGTGTGAGCTCTGACCGGGAGTAGAATATTGTGGTGTCTTGTGGGTATTGTGGGGTATATTGGGGGGGTGGTAGTAGGTGTCTATGGCGGGGGTTGCGGAGGAGGGATTTGCCAAATTTGGTTAGGTTTATGTGATATCGGTCCTGAAGGGTGGGTAGATTCAGCTGGGTGAGTGCATTCTCATAGTTGGTGTAAGAACTGCCCAGAATCTGTCTGTAAGCCTGCTTCTGCACTATTTCTAGTTGACGTTGCTGGGTCTTGTTGATGGAGGAAGCCCAAGCAGGAGAGGTGTAGAGGAGTCGGGGGAGGATGAAGGTGGTGTACAGATCCTTGAGTGTCCTTTGGGGGGCTCCCAGTGCCTTCATGCACCTCAACATGAAAAGTTTGTAGGAAGCCTCCTTGATGATGGTGGTGACATGCTTGCCCCAGCTCAGCTTGCTGTCCGAGGTAACACCAAGTAGTTTGGTGGATTCAACCACCTGCAGTTCGTGAGGGCCAACCTTCAGGGCTGGCGGTGGAATGGCAGTGTTGGAGGTGTGGAAATGCATCACCACCGTCTTGTTGGAGTTGATGGTGACATGGTTGTTTTGCGTCCAGTTGCAGTAAGTCCAGAATGTCTTGTAGGGGCGTGTAGTCAGGGGCTGTGTTGTCGATGGAGATGCCCACTATAGAATCATTCACATACTTCCAGCGATAAGGGGCATTGTTAATCAGGATGAGGAAACAAAGAGGCCCCATGTGCATCCCTTGTGGCACCCCAGCAGAGAGGGGCTGGAGGGTGAAGTGCAGCCCTGGTGACATATGGCTTGGTGCCGCTGCATCACAAAATCAGCCAGCCAGGATGTCAGGTGGGAGGGCAGGCCGATGTTAATGGCCTTGGTGATAACAGTGGTGTGGGCAACCAGGTCGAAGGCTTTCCGTACGTCAATAAAGGCGAGGGCAGTGGATGATTTTCTGGTTTCCAGGTTTTTAAGAATGAAATCAAGGAAACTAATGAGGCAATGTGTTGTGGAGGAAGCTCTAACATTGCCAAACTGCCTCTGATCAATTTTGTAATGAATAGTATCACATGCCCAGCTAAATACAAAGTCTTCACAAAGCAGGCTCGGGATTGGAGTGATAGCAATGGGTCTTAGTTCATTAAGTGAGGTGGGGTTGGTGACTTTTGGGATGGGAGTGACGAATGAGGTTTTCCAATCTGTGGGGCATTTACTTCGAGTGAGGAAGGCATTTATGATGGAGGCAAGGGGGGTAGCAAGTTCATAGGAAAACTCCTGATAAAGTTTCATGGGTAAATCCAGAGGTGTGGTAGACCTTTTGAGTTTGAGGGATCTAACCTTGATCAATGGCACCTCTTAAAAAACAGGAATGGAATAAGCTCCCACCCTCAGTGATCCAGTGCAATACGAATGACTCGTTGAAAACAAACAACTGCCATTTTCTGCACCTTAACTTTCAATTAGGCAGAAATACAGTCTTAATGGCATTTTAGGCCATTAGTTTTGTTGCAGTATCACTTCATTTTAAGGATAGACCCGAACTATTGGGTTTGCGTGGTATGAATATCTTTGTAAATCATGTAAATCTCTCTCTCTCTCTCTCTCTCTCTGTTGGCAAATGAGACGAACTATCTCGGTGATGACATAAGAAGTAATAATAATAACACTAACAAAAATAATAATTACAATAATGATAAAAATAACAGCTGTTATCATTATTGTATCATTATTGTAATACTATGATGAATGAATGTGTTGTTAGAGACAGCAGATGCTGCTGGAGCCCATCAGGTACATAACAGACAATTGCTTTTAAGGATCAAACAGGGTGCATCCCTAATACATTCAATATACCCTTCATTAATGGACTCAGTTCAGCAGAAGCATGCAAAGACAATGTAAAGAAAAATACAAGAATATCATTATGTAGATCCTTACCTCACTCTTTTCTTTTGCTGATGGCGGCCTGTTTTCTTCTACAGTACTATCATCATTCCGGAGATTACCTAGAGAGGAAGGAAGCAGCAATAAATACATGATATGAACCACTTCTTGCATACAGTGGAATGACACATCTCTGTCCTCAATTATGATAAACTTTGAAATGCAATAAAAAATTACATCTAGTCTTGCATGGTAAGGTAAAGGTAAAGTTGGGGACATACACCAGGTATTCATTATATGCGAGGATTACATCTGCAAAAAGCTTGCATAATGTGAATTCGCATAGTATATCGAACCTATCATCCCATTAATTATAGGGGGTTATGTTACATGACCCATTTTCGAACCTTCTAACTATTTATTCCGGCACCGTTTCACAATAATAAAGCACTAAAGCAACAATAAGGCCCATTAGTACAGATAAACTGTAAAACATAATATGAAAATACATTGTAAATAAACAAAAACTTTAGGATCAGAGGGAGGAAAAGGTTAATTATAGGCGAGGAAAGTGCGGGAAAACATTTGCACCCGCCGCCCTCTAGTGCAAGTCGGCCACCATACCTCCCCAACCAGTCGCACCAGCGCCACTACTCGCATAATAGTGAATTTTTCTCGCATAAAACGAATACTTGGCACATTTAGGTTAGTCGCATATGAGCGAATTAATATATTTCGAACTCGCATATATCGAATACCAGGTGTATGCTATAAATGGGCAGGACCTTGATGCTCATTTATATTGTATCGGCCCTTGAGTCTGTGGTGGGAGGAACCCATCACTCCAGGACACGGAACAGTGTGACATCAGGGTTACAACAGTTTACCTCCCTCAGGTTCCCCCAGGTCCCCATTTACTGACTAGGGTGAAAGGGAGGATGAATGGCTGAGTGAGCTGCACAAACACTGCACAGAAGTTGAAAAGTTGGAAAGTTTCGTTTAGTCAGCGCAAGATCTGTGGTCATATGCTGGAGAGAGACAGAAGAGGAAGGAATTATAGAAGGGAACAGATCCCAGGAGACAGGACACAACCCCCGATTAATACCTGGTACCTATTCACTGCTAGGTGGACAGGGGCGTAGGGTATCGGAAAAGCCGCCCAAATTTTTCCACTCCGCCCGGGAATCGAACCCGGGCTCTCTCGGTTGTGAGCCGAGGGTGATAACCATTGCACCACAAAGCCCCCAAAAGACTGCACAGACCAAGATTTTAACCCAGGTGTGCAGATTTGTAGCTAGGCACAGCAACCAATGATTTATTTCATGGATGAATGGGTACAAACAAAGCTGTCTAAAAACTGCACAGGGCAAGCTTCTGAAGGCAGTGATGTGGACATTCATGTAGATATGCAGATATGTTTTGATTTATGTGGGTAATTGATTCTGAAATGTTTCAATTCCGTAAGTCTACCAAATAACACAAACTAAAGGGGAATTAAACAAACTGGTTACAATCAGACTGACAAAATCCAACATTTTCAACATTTACCTAAACATTCCTACCCATACCTTTGTCAATTTAGTATGGAATGCATGCACATGTAATGCAATAAGCAAAATCTTTAGCTGGCCTTCCCTCTCAGCTCTTGACCTCATTGGCTGGTTTCCTCTCCAGGCTCTCATAGTGGTGACAGTCACTCACATGATGGTGTTTAATGTTTTTATATTATTTACCTTAGCTCACATCTTATACAAGATAGACAATTTTACTTTACACTAACAAAATGCAGCAGGGATTGTAGATCCTAAATATGTTTGTCAAAATTTAGTAAAACAAAAAGAAATAATGATGAGTATAAGTTAAAGAACAGGTATGAAATGCTTATACCATTTTTACATATAATTGTTATTTGAAATAGATATTGAGTTACTGCTGATGTAAACCATTCCATTCTATAAAGAAGAGTCTCGTGAACATGATGGAACAACCAGAATATGGATGAAGTTGGAAAGCTTCGTTTAGTCGGCACAACATCTGTGGTCATATGCCGTAAAGAGACAGAAGGGGAAGGAATTATCGGAGAAGGGAACGGATCCCAGGAGACGGGACACAACCCCCGATTAATACCTGGTACCCATTCACTGCTGGGTGGACAGGGGCGTAGGGTATCGGAAAAGCCGCCCAAATCTTTCCACTCCGACCGGGAATCGAACCCGGGCTCTCTCGGTTGTGATCCGAGTGTGCTAACCACTGCACCACGAAGTCCCTGAATATGAATGAAACACAATGTAAGCAAAACATGGACATATTTATCTGACACATCGCATCCTCCTTCCCAGTGGTGTGCATACTGGCTGTGTTGGTGCCGGGTGAAGTTGCTGTACCCTTCATGCAACATACTACAACACTCAATCACTGATATCAAACTAACGCTTGCTTGCTGACCTCATTTCTCTCATTTTTGTTCTTCACATGGTTTCTTTAACCCGGTAGCAGCAGGGATCATGTTTCTTAATGGTCCCTCTAAGCAAGAAAAATGAGAAAAATTCACCCCTCCCACAAACCATTTCATAATAAATATCAAAGCATTTGTGATCAGATTATGTATCATCTATTTTGGGGGGTTTATATCATGGCACAAATTTGGCCCGTCGCTGCTACACGGTAAAGCCACAAATTTGGCCCATCGCTGCTACACGGTTAATTTCTAGTCATTCTTTTACCTATCAAAAGCTTGCAGAAACTATATGAAGCAAGCAAACATTTATTTTGTGCACAACACTACTCTGATGGAGAATTCGACATGTCTAGATAAATCTTTCTTCGCTTACGTTGCGTTTCATGTATAGTATGATCATACCATCATGTTCATGAGACTCTTCTTTATAAAATGAAATGGTTTATATCAGCATTGACTTAATATTTTCTGCAATTGTCAGTTGTATGTAAATATGACATGAAAATTTCAGACCCGTTCTTTCACTTCTATGCCTCATTATTTCTTTACTTTTTGTTTTACTGAGTTGTGACAAGCATATTTAGGATCTACAATGTCTGCTGAATTTATTGGTGTTAATGGTGTCTATATTGTATAAGATGTGAGCTATAAAAAACATTTAATGGTGTTAAGGAAAATTGTCAATTTTGTATAAGATGTGATATAAAAACATTTAACCCTTTCATTGCTAAACGCATGCAGCGAGCGGTAGCACATTTGCTGGTGGTGCTAAGTTGGAAAGTTTCGTTTGGTCGGCACAACATCTGTGGTCATATGCCGGAGAGAGACAGGAGGGGGAAGGAATTATAGAAGGGAACAGATCCCAGGAGACAGGACATAACCCCCTATTAATACCTGGTACCCATTCAATGCTGGGTGGACAGGGGCGTAGGGTATCGGAAAAGCCGCCCAAATTTTTCCACTCTGCCCAGGAATCGAATCCGGGCTCTCTCGGTTGTGAGCCGAGTGTGCTAACCACTGCACCACGAAGCCCCATGGTGGTGCTAAACGCTCGTTGCAGGCTCCAGCCACATTTAAATCTCCCGCGTATGAGAGTGTTCCAACACTATTTCTCACAACACAGGATTGCCAATTGAGTGGTTTTTCACTAAATTTGGTGGAAAATCATATCAGCTTAGCGTAGAAATTCTACAGACGAGTAATTGGTGGATGTTCTTGTCCAATATAGTGGCATTTTTGCAGTTTCACCTATCACCTAACTGATTCTTTGACCAAATAGTTGTACATTTTGCAGTTGGCAATACTACCTTGCCAGATCCTCATGGAGAGATGTCCACAGTTGCCTCAATATGGCTGACTGTCGCGGATGCACTGACGTAAGTGTTCACAGGCAACACACCCTGAACATACATGTACATTTGCAAGAGAGGCATACATAACTGAATCCTATAGATCATGGCCTCCTCTTTCCAATGGTGGTTTTGGTTTTTAGCTGTGATGAATAGTTTTTGACATACAGAGGTTAAAAGATACTCCGCTCCCCCTGCTGGGCTGCCAGAGTGCGCCTGAGGGGATAGTCACTTCTTCGCCATGTGCAGTGCTAGGGTTAACACCAAGAGCATGGGTGTGACTGTTACCTCTATGAGAGCTGAGAAAAGAAGCCAGTGGGGGGGGTGTTTGAGGGGGTATTATGGGTACAGATTTTTCTAACTGTAATAAACTAGTCTAAAAGTTTCAAGGGAAAGAAGAAAGCATAAAATGAGATACACAAACTGTAAAAAACATATACACCAAGTGACAGACAGAAAACATATTAGTAATGGCCATGTAAAAGATTACGAACAATTTTAAAAGTCTATAAGTAAATAATGACGACATCTTTTGGGGGGAGGAAAACTAATTTTTCTATTCTAAAATGTACTTTACTTACATAAGGTAGTGGTGGAGTCTGAGAATGGGCTTTCATGACTAGGTTCATCTTCACTAATCCGGGAAATGCGCTGATCCTGGAACATGGAAAGTTGTATGAATAACTGAAAACAGTGAAAAAAAAAAAAAAAAAAAAGAAAAAAAAAAGTTACATTTTATTCTATAATCCAAGTCATTATAACAATGATTTTATATATATATATATATATATATATATATATATATATATATATATATATATATATATATATATATATATATATATATATATATATATATATATATATGCACACACACATACATACAGTAAACCCTCTGGTATCTGGGATAATAGAGCCACGGGGGCACCCGGATATGGGAAAACCCCAGATATGGTGAAGGTTAAGTCTACGGACCCGAAAACCCAGCTTTCGCCTACCACATTTAATATATCATCAGCACAAACAAAGCTACTTAAGATCATGCCCATAAGCCCACGACAGCCTTCCACACCAGCGCATACGTATATATATGAAACGAGTGCAAGAACGATATGTTATAGCCGTAAAAAAGAAAAATATGTTACGGGTTAGGCTGCATTTCAGCCGCAACATCGCCACCCCGCCCCGCTCGCCTTGTGAATATATATCCTTATTATCTCACAAACGGAGCTACTTTAGCTCACGCCCATACACCCACGTCA